>NW_005843400.1:69575-79997 GCF_000455745.1 Alligator sinensis | reverse complement strand
AAAGAGTAGGACTGCAGCAGGGGCAGGCGTTGCACAGCTAGAGGCAGGGTGCAAGACAGAACCACGAGCAGCTCATCTGGGGGGTGTGGGGGCATCTGCTGCTGCTGCATGCACCCCGGGAGGGCATGGGGGGGCATGTGCCCCCGAATCTGCATGCAGGGTGAGGGTGGGCTGCTGCTGTGGGCTGGGGTGAAGCAGAGCTGTTCCCAGTGGGGCACTGGCTAGGCTCCACTTGGGACAGGCAGCAATAATGCTGCAAGGAGGGCTACAGCCACCCCAAAATTCGCTGTAGGCCCCCTGCAACCCTCCCTCTGTCACTTGCCCTGAGTGTAGCCCTGCCTCCTGCTAGGAAGAGCCTAGCACCGCTGCAGTCGCCCTCACCCCGTGCAGAGATCTGGGGGCATGCATCCCGCTTGCCCTCCTGGGGTGCATGCAGCGGCAGAAGCCATCCCCCCTCCCCACGCTCCCCAGATGAGCCACTTGCAGCTCCGTCCTGCACCCCACGCTGCCCGTGCAGCACCTGCCTGAGCCCCAGCCCCATTCCCTCCCTCACCACTGAGGCCTTGATCTGCCCCCCCACTGCCCAAGCCCCTTCCCTCACAGACTTACCAGCTGGACTCTGCTACTCTCCACGCTGTTGGGCTGCGCTCCTGGCTGCGCGCATGCAAAAGGCGTTTATCGGCAACATTATTGGCCACATCAGCCAAAAAAACCTAATTGCCAATACTGTTGATTTTTTTTATATCAGTGCCAATCCGATATGGGACTGATGTATCGGTGCACCTCTAACGGTAACCGCTTATTTTGGCACAGCAAAGGAGTTTTGGGGTTGAAAGCAAGGGTCACTTACCCTACAGTAGTCTGTGGCTGGGATGTTGCTAAATTGCTCCCTGAAACTGTCTACGTACCTTCTGGGCATGAAATCAAGTCCTTTTGAATAACTGCCCTCCTCCCACACCACTGGCAGCTACCTACCTGCATTCACTCTGCTCTACCACATTTATACTTCCCTCTCTGCAGAGTCCTGACCCTTGCACAGCAAGGAAAGCACAGATGCTGCAAAGCAGACTACTCCACAGCACAGGGGAGTGCTGTACAGGGGTGGATAGCATGGTGCAGTTCTCTGCCACTGACTCCTGTGCTGGATTGAACTGTGTTGAATTGGGCAAAAGGATGCCAATCCTTACGCTAGTGTAGTATACCTTGCATCAAATATCTGAAAATCCACAAGGTTTGTCTCACACCAAACAGCTATGGCCACTGACTGTATCCAACAAGTCTATGGTTGCCTGTTAGGAGTATTCTTGTGACCATCTGGCCTTCCTCAATAATTTCTTAATTAATCATCCCTATTATCTTGTGGAAACTAAATAGAAAGGGAATAAATAACCTTATCCCTCCCTTCAAATGAGAAAACTATTTACTAAACATCGGCAACATTACGAATAGGTCCAAGGTCCATGACGAATAGGTCCAAGGAGGTGATACTTCCCCTCTATCGAGCACTGGTCAGACCGCGCTCTTTCCTGCTTATGCAGGGGGTCGGACTCGATGATCTATTGAGGTCCCTTCCGACCCTAACATCTATGAATCTATAAACAGGGCTTGGTTAGCTGCAACCCTGAACTGGAACGAGGACAACAGATATGCTTTGTAGCCATGATAGCCTCACTATCCAGAGTTTCTTAAGGGTAAAAAACAACCTTTTATTCAATGCCATAAAGAATAAAGCACACAGGAACTAGTAAATAGGAGTCTCTCTCCTTTTTGAAGAGGGAGTGTACCTTAAGGCAATATGGCACTAAGGAAGGCACACTTGAGGAAAGGCTGAAAGGGGCATAAGGAAGTGGAGCAAGATCATATGCAGTTTTGAAGACAACAAATTAACATCTTCCATTAGTCTGCAATTCACATATTAGTGTTTATTACTGCTTAGTAAAAGTGTTTTTATGAATATTTTAATGTTTTATATGACCTGTAAACTACGAATTAGTATCCATCCCCACATACATCATGTTAAGAAAGTAAAGAGGGAGAAAACAAACTTGAAAAGCAAAATAAAATTTACTCACAAAGCAAAACAAAGCTAACTAACTATGGACCACTCCAACCACTCATACATTGTGATACACTCTTGAAATTGCCCTTGCGTCTTTGTGTTCGATACTCTCATGCCTTTCTACTACCGTTTGCTTCAAAAACAGCAACAGTAGTAATCTTTGACTCAATGAGATGAAGTTTCTAGCAATGGAGCATTGATAGTCATCTTGCACCTGTTCAGATTAAGTTTCTTCCATTCTGCTGCCCAGGTGCCAACTGTATGGCTTCATGAGGCAGGGAAGCAGGATATTCTTGGGTACCCAAGGATCACAACTGTGGCTGCAAGCTTAGTGCGACTGGGGCCCAGTCTAGGAAAAATGCCTGTGGTTACAGCTTTCAGAACATTCTGTACTCCAAAAGATACATGTTCTCTGACCAAACAGCAGCATTATTGAAATGTCCACTCATGGTTGCAATACCAAAGTAAAACTACCCCTTTGTTTACATATTCAGAAACAAGTTGTGCTCCAGAATAAGAATGGTTAAACCAGAATCAGATTGTATTCTGTTTTAACAACTCTCCCCGCCCCCATTTAGGAAGTTCACTACATCAAAACCTTCTACTTCCTTCACATTGTGCTGTCACAATCAACTGTAACATCCATTTAATGCCCTTGCCCCACACAAAACTGGTTGGTCACTGACAAAATAATAATTCCGGAGTTGCAAAATCTAACAGCACAACTGGCACCCACTTCTACACTGTCAAAACAGATCTCATTTTTCGTGTTTGTACTGGATGGTTGGAGCAAATTTGGCATGCAACTCCAAGAATATGACCTTCAAAAGTTTGCTAGCTACTGCTGATCACCCTGTATTTGCCTTATGAGTTAGATCAATGGTTCTCAACCATTTTAGACTCAAGGCACCAACAGGTAAGCGCCACTTCTTGGCTTTCACTCTTCACGATGGAAAAAATAATAGACCACAACAGGTCAGAGTGTTTTCAACACTATGGACTTCTATTTGAAATATGTGGGCCTATCCTGTGATTGATGTGTAGGTGTTTGCACACCTAAAGGTGCTGAAAAATACTAGCACTTTTAGAAAGGTCTCATCACATCACCCTGGTTGAGAATCTAATTAGCTGTCATATGGAATTTAGACACTATCCAACCTGAGTGGAACAAGCATGAAGCATTGAGAATAATTGCAGCACTGACTGATTTTCATTTGCTGTCCATCTCATATACTCAATACTATTTTTAGTACTGCATGACCAGTTGCTATGGAGGTAACAGAAGTTCTTCAGATACAGAATAAACAGATGCTCTGTCAACCAAACAGATGCAAGAATGCTGCTAACCTGCTCATCATGCTAACAAGGTTACAGGGAAACTGAAAACTTGCACAAAGAACAGAGTATAGAATGTAATGGAGAAACTTGACATCAAACTCCCACAATTCTCTGAAAGAAGTGTGATATCCCACAAGGCATTATTGAACTATCATAGGGAGTTTCACTGGATACTAGGCTGCCTACTTATATCTTACCAATCCAACTTATTGTGTTAATTATGCTTTTGCCAGGAGAGCATGTCAAAGATGCAGGCTGGATATGCTGACAGCACAGCACTGTAAGCATTTTTGCTTGCAGGCACCTCATATCAGTAAACCTCTTTATCACAGTCCTTAATCATACTATGAATTCACATGAATTTGCAGATAGCCTGGAATTAAGTTCTGTACAGGAGTAATTCACTTATTTCCATGAGAGCTCCAGTGACTGACAATTCGATATCAATGTTAAATAATTAACTTCAGATCATTTCCACAAAGAAAGCAAGCCAACATGCTTATTCACTGTTACATACAATGACAGCCATGACCACATTTGAAGCAATTTTCAAAAATACTTATGGCTTTACCAACATTGGAAAATGCAACGTTAACTTGTTTCTTTCTGACAAAGCAATGAATGCTAAACAAAGCAGGACAAAGTCATGACAAAGAGAAACCACTATCTTTTTAAATAATGGCAAAACAGAAAATCTAATAGCTGCTGATAAAACACAAGTACATCCAATTACCTTCCGCAATTCAATTGTTACTTCATTTCGGTGTCTTCTCATGGTCTGCAAAAACAAACAAACAGAAGATTTTTATTAAGAGCATACAAAGACCTGTAAGCTTTAGTACTCTTCCAAGTCATTCACAGAACAATGCAATGAAAAAAAAAAAATGTTCAGTGTCCATCTTATGTAGGATGAGAGGAACTACTTTTAAAGCATAATTCCGGGAAATTATTTGGTGAAAGAAAAAGTTGCACCTCACAAATATGGTAAAGCTTCACTACGAACTGGGACAATAAAATATGCTAAAAAGTAAAAAAAAAAAAAGCATAAAATAGTTCCATACAGCACTCCCTTTTGGAATACCACAAGACTCACACTCTCCTTGGTCTTGTTAAATATTTACATGCAGCCACTAAGTGAAACAGTAACTTCAAAAATTCAAAATTTAACCATAACATGCATGCTAGTGTATACATGCACACATACACACACTATCCTTCACAGCATATTACACAATTATCACCCATCTTCCCACTATCTGGCCAAAACTAGCACATGAATGAGAAGAGTTTGCTGAACTTAACCCTAGCAAAACTGAGATGATGATTATAGGCAGAGGGAATCACTCTGAACAGCTTACACCACCCTGGTACTGTCTCCACAGTCAAAGAGACACGTCCAAGGTGTCAAGAGACTGCAGTCTAGGGGTCCTACAGCATTCTTCATTGACACTGGGCCCTCGTATAGTAGGATGCATTTCTTACGGATGCTACCATCACCAACTGGCTAGATCACAATCCCATTCTTCCTACTCCCAGCCATTAGTGCCTCTAGTGCCCTCTGTTTGAATTATCACAGCACAATTGGAGGATAAAAAAAAACAAATCTTGAAAACTAGTAACTGATTCAGCATGCCATCTCAGTGACATGAGGAGATCAAGGCACAAAAGTCCCTACGTTTTGCTTATGACATTTACTCACGACCATGTCAGGTTTGTATTCTCAATCCTTGCCCTCAAGGCTAAAGTCTCAGGCAACACAACCTAAAATACTGTATTTTCTCACATACCATATGCCACCAAATAAGATACATGCCTTGTTTTTGGAAGGCAGAATAAACAACCAAAAACAACAAACAAACAAGAAAACCAAAAAAGTTTTTCCTTGAAGTGCTGGTAAGTATTTTTTGCAGAGAAAAGAGCCACAGGTAGTTGCAGGAAGGGCAGAGCAAAAACCTACGGCTGCTATTAGCCCCCTTGTTGCAGGATATGGTGGGTGATGGTTGCCCACTAGGTTCAAGAAGAGGGGACAGGCAGTTTGGCTTCAATAGATCTGGCTCTCAACTGACTTGGCAGTAACTTCAAGCCAAGTTAAACTACCTGGCTCCTCTACTAAAGTCAGGCAGGCAGCCAGAAGCATCTGATTAGTCAGCTGACAGCCCACCCAGCTCAAGAGAAGAGGCCAAGTAGGATCAGGCCCCCAGCTAATGCAGAAGGTGCTGCTGGCTGCCCACCAGGCTTGAAAAGAGGGGACAAGAAGTCCATCTCAGCCAGAAGCATTTTTCAAGTCAACTGAGGACCCGATCCTGTTACAGCTGAACTGCCCAGCTCCTCTTCTTGAGCCAGGTGGATCTTCAGGAGATTCAACAGGCACTGCTAGCTGCCCACCTGGCTTCAAAAGAAGAGTTAGGCAGCTCTGCTCCTCCATGAGTGAAACCAGATTCCTTGTTTAAATCACACCTCAATTACTAGAAAAAGTTTCTGCTGTATGGGGGTAAATGCGGTAACACCTCAACCACCCCAGTCCATGTAATTATCTACAAGAGTGCAGCTCATGCACAAAACATAAAAGCTTTCTTGGTATTAGCCTCAAACTAACTCGCAATAACTTAACAAACCTCACCATTTTCTGGTACAACAGAAACAACACTTTACCATAAAGCATCCTCCCTACTTGCTGCTCTCCCTGTGCCATACTATGACAGCTGCTGGCAGTAGTGGTGCTCAAGTTACAGCCCCCTCATTACAGATAAAGACTAGAAACAGACAATCTTTGCTAGAGGTCCAAGATATTGGACTTTGTTCCCTTTCTGGTGCAAGAGAATCTTGTTCTGATGACCTTGTGAGCCTGCTTCAAAAGACATCTGTCTGACAGCACTCCTCAAGAATAAAAGTAGAGAGATGGTTAGCTATGCTAGGCTGAAGTCAAGCAGAAAGTAGGGCAGGGTGTCATTTACAAAAGCTTGACTTTCTGAACCAGTTAGTCTCCAAGGCTAGATACAGACATTCAAAAAGCCCAAGGCGGAAACCTAAGTTACGTGGTTTTCTGAAAGCAGTAGTTTTAGATCAGTAGTGAACAGAACACGTCTGCCGTTTGGGGGGAGTAAATCTTAGATCAGGTTCTGCAATTTTAAACCAGTCTATGTGCTGAACTTCTGTTGTTATGGGTATAAACCAGCTGCATGCACCAAACTTCTGTTCTGTTATGGGGATAGACTGGTTTCTGATTACTTATACTAGTAAAAGTGTAATGTCTGTACCTGGCCTAAGGTACCAACCTAACCTGCTGTGTGCCCAAGGACTAAAATATAAAAGAGTAAGGAATAAAGTGGGTGACTGGCTGGCTGAGCTCCTCTCTGAATTTTTTTTCAATGCTGAGAGGATGTTCTTGTATCACTGATAGTGTGTTAGGATACCTAGGGTCTTGTATTAAAAACTAAATACATATTTTGTTTTTTAAATTTTCCCCTCTGGAAAAAGGAAAACCCTAACTAAAACACACATTTCCTGGCTTAGATTTTAACTGCACAGAGTACTAGAATAATATGATGGGTATATTAAGAGGAACTAAACAGAAGTACTGCCAATGGATAGTCTCAAGCTTCTAACTGAAACAAAATTTTAAAGTTTACCACAGCAATTATGCAAGCTCTTGGAATAAGTTATATAAACCCATGAAAGAGACTCACACTATTTAAAAACATTAAGTGCAGCATGTGTTACACGCACACATCACTTGTGATATGATCCTTCCCAAAAAGTAATACACAGATCTCTATTAATCACTATAGGAGACCAGTACTTATTTTAAAAGTGAAAAAACTGCAATTAAGGCAATTTATAATACTAGTTTTTGAAGTATTTTCTTATGTTGTACAACTAGATATACAGGATAAAGTTGATGTATCGTATTTTCGTTTTCATTTATATGCACTGAATAATATGAAAGCAAGGTGAAAATAAAGTTGTTATATGTATATAATGAATTTATCTACATACAGTTTTACATCCTTTATAAAATATCCAAGTGGCCTGATTATGCCAGCATGTCATGCCCTTCATAAATATTAACTTAAGCTAGTTTAACTTATCATTTTACATACATATTATGCAACAAAAGTTTGTGAACTACATACCTATTTGAAAAATACTCCCCAACCTCGACTTGTAAGATGTTGGCATGAAAGGAGCAAATGGCAAGGAAGCCACGAGGGGCCTGATCTTTGTGGTGCCAGCACAGCCTTAGCACCTTCCCTGCCATCTGCCCCAAGGCAGGCATGCACCTGCTAACAGCAACAAGCCAGACCAGGGCTCCGCAGACCCCAATGCAGCAGCTTGCAGACTCCCTGCTGCGAGCAGCCCAGACTCTGTGACAGACAGCAGTGGCCTGCCCAGAGCCTGGGCTGGCTGAGGCAGGCAGGCAGGGAGGCTGCAAACTGTTGCCCTGAGATCTGTGGAGCCCTGGTCCAGCTCATTGCTGGCAGTGGGTGCACGTGCGCCTTGGGCTGGATGGCAGGGAAGGGGCCAGGGCTGCACTTCCACAAGGATCAGACTCCTTGTGGCTTCCCTATTGTCCACTCCAGGCACGCTTGCACTAGCCACCAGCAACAAGCCAAGCAAGGGCTCTGCAGACTTCGGTATAGCTGCCTGCAGCCTCCCAGCCACGTGCCACAGCTGACCTGGGCAGGCCACCGCTGCCCGCCACAGAGCTCAGGCTGCTTGCAGCAGTTAGGAGAGGCTGCAAGCTGCTGCACCAAGGTCTGCTGAGTGCCAGCCCAGCTTGTTGCCAGCAGCTGGTGGATGCACACCTTAGGGCAGATGGCAAGAGAGCTGCCAGGGACCCGATCCTTGTTGTGGCAGTGCAGCTCCTGCCCCTTCCCCACCATTAAACAAGGCATGCATGCCAATCAAAATGCCTTCACATGCCATGCTCTGGTATGCCTGCCGGGAGTTGCCAACCCCTGACCTAGTTAATTCTTGTCCAGGAAAAAAGAATGACTCTTAAAAATAGATCCCAAATGGGGTATCCATATAAGAATTTTATTTATGGCTCCTTTGGATTGAGCCACTATTTCCAGTAATGTTAAACAGTTTCCTGGAGCCCTAGGTTGAAGTATAATGATGTGATTACTAAGAAATGCATCAAAATAATTATATTTGAAACAATAATGTGGTAGTGTCATGATCCAACAACCTCTCACATTTTATAAAGCAGGTTTGTTATAACATAGATCTCTAGCGGGTTTGTTGTAACATACAGTTTCTATATGTGTAACATTTGTCTCACCCCAGCCACACACAGATATCAAAAGCTAGGAAGTGGAAAGGTGTCCTTGTAGATAATGTGAGGCAGCTCCACATCACCTGTTTTTAGGACAGGAGGACAGAGATCTGTTCAACAGTTGGTACATACACAATAAAACTACTAAAAAGCTATGGAATTAGTACTTCCATCATATGCTGCAACCCAGATGAGTGTTACCTCAGGCTTTCTGAATGTCTGTACCTAGCATAAGTTACATGGTTTTCTATAAGCCACGTCATTTAGATTGTTAGCAAATAGAACACACATTTGGCCTTTGGTAGTGGGGCACGCAGGCTGCCTATATTAGGCCGGGTTCTGCCTAATAAAGAGTGTTAATGAAATAGGTTATAGTTGCTCACATTAGGTACAGCAAAGCAAAAGCATTGATCAATGAGTGCCATTATGGCACAATGAATATTTAACAGTTGTAACATTATAGACCAGTTAACACACACATCTGTACCAATCAAGACAGGAGTGGGCTGGAAGGTCACTTAAGGAGTTTTGGTGAGGTGTTGCAGGCCAAGGAGGAGGGATGCTGACTCTGCCTGATGGGGACAGCGAGGCAGTTAATCCTCTCCAGCCCATCCATCCTGCACCCACTGCTGGGGACACCAGACAGAGGAGGCAAGTGGGGTCTCCATGGAGACTGGCTGGGACCCCTGCAGGCAGGGCACATACAACCAGGCAGATGAAATAGGGCTATGGGCCGGCATCGGAGGATGGAGACAGTGTGGGGCTCGGGCCCAGGACAGAGTGATAATCCATTCCCCACACCTTGTGCAGGTGCAGCATGGCTCAACAGGGCACCGTGCGCTGTCTGGGAGCTGGGACGGCTCCAGCACTCACCTGGAGCCCAGCACCACTCAGCCCCAGTGGCCCCAGCTCCCAGACAGTGTGCGGTGCCCTGCTAAGCCGCGCTGCACCCATGCCATGGGGCAGTTGCCACGCGGATGCCAGGCGGGGTCGGGGGGGCTAATCCCCACTGCCCTCACTGCACGGGGGCTCTACTACGAGCCCTCAGAGGCCCTGATCCCGCTGCCAGAGCTGGTGAGTGCAGGGCTTTTTCTAAGTGCCAGAAGACTGGGGCCAGGCAGGGCAGGGCAGGTCAGCCATGGGGGCTTCTCCTGCAGCTCCTCCAGCTGTGCCTGACTCTGCCCCCCGCAGGGGGAGCCACAGGAGAAGCCTCCATGGCTGCCCTGCCCCGCCCAGCCCAGCCAACATGGGAGGAGGGAGATGCAATGCAGGCTCGGCTTGCTCTGGGTGCTAGCAGGGCATAGTCCCTGCTCCCAGTGCTGCCATACCCACATCAGCACTAGAAGCGGGGACTCTGTCCTGTCGCTGCTTGCCAGCCAGCACGGAGGACAGACAGCGGGGACAGGTGATGTTGTTGCTTGCTAGCCAGCATGGGTAGACATGGGATGCGGGCAGAATAGTGCTTGAAGCGGGGCCTAAACCCTGCTGCCGCTTACCCAGCTGGCACGGGGGGGCGGCCAGTGCAGGCACAGCTTCCTCTGGGGGTCATAGTTCCCACTACCAGCACTATCGCACCCACATCAGCGCTGAGAGCAAGCACTCTGTGCCAGCTGGCAAAGTGGCAGAGCAGGGGCGGGCACAGCAGCGCTGGGAGCAGGCACTATGGCTGCTTGCCTCCTTCTGCCTGGAGTGAGCCACGCCCACATCCTGCCCCCCTGCGCCGGCTGGGCAAGCAGCAGCAGGACAG
>NW_005843400.1:68740-69481 GCF_000455745.1 Alligator sinensis | reverse complement strand
AATCCCTTCCTCCCCCATGCCCCTTTCCTCGCCCCCTCCCCCAACCCCAACAGGTTTACCAGCTGGAGGCAGCTGTGTCAGCTGTCTGTTTAGTCTACATTTGAATCTCCAAATTGGCAAAATCTTTTCCAAAGCTTTTCTGATTCGATTTGGAAGCTTCAAACAGATTCAGAGCTTTTAATTGGTCTCTCGATTCAATACGGATTCAGGGATTTGGTCCCCAAATCGGGCTGAATCTGCTTCAAATCGAATTGGCTACCGAAGCTTTGCACAACCTTAGTGTACAGCTATGGGAATGCCCCACCCACAATGAGCCACTGGCAGCTGTCCTGTGCCCTACCCCACCCTGGTTGGCCTGCACCTCCCCCAGCACCAGCCCCACTTCCTACCTCAGTTGGAGTACTGCGTGCAATTCTGGGCGCCGCACTTCAAGAGGGATGCGGATAACCTGGAGAGGGTCCAGAGAAGGGCCACTCGTATGGTTAAGGCCCTGCAGACCAAGCCCTACGAGGAGAAACTAGAGAAACTGGACCTTTTCAGCCTCCGCAAGAGAAGGTTGAGAGGCGACCTTGTGGCTGCCTATAAGTTCATCGCGGGGGCACAGAAGGGAATTGGTGAGTTTTTATTCACCAAGGCGCCCCCGGGGGTTACAAGAAATAATGGCCACAAGCTAGCAGAGAGCAGATTTAGATTGGACATTAGGAAGAACTTCTTCACAGTTAGAGTGGCCAAGGTCTGGAA
>NW_005843400.1:53140-68671 GCF_000455745.1 Alligator sinensis | reverse complement strand
GCTGGACTCACCGAGACCCACCCTTCTTTCCTGCCTATGCAGGGGGTCGGACTTGATGATCTATTGAGGTCCCTTCCGACCCTAACATCTATGAATCTATGAATCACCACAGGGACCTTCATCAGCCCCTCCCCACCCCTTCAACCACAATAGCCTTACCACACAGATACTGCTCTCCACACTGCTGGACTGCATATTGGCTATCAGATTGGTATTGGCCAATACAGCTCGTTAAGAATCAGCCATCGGTATCAACCCCATAAAAATCTCTCTCTGTGCACCTTTACCGTACACTATTCCCTTGGGAAGGCCATAGCGGGTACTGTGGGAAGGCAGGGACAGTGCGCCGACACCTCTCAGCAGCAGGGCTGGGGGGGATGTGGGGGGTGAGGGTAGTGGTGCCCCTCTGCAGGCCACAGAGGCATCGCACAGCCACTGACGCTGCTCTGCATGCAGCAGCCGCCACCCCACCTGCCCCCTGATCGCCATCTTGGGACTGGAAGTCCCATCCCTAACCCCTGACCTTTACCACTAGAAGTCCCTCCCCTGTGTCCTCAGAAGAACTCCTTTTGGGACCGGGGGGGTTTGCCATCTTGGAACCAGAAATAAAACAAGTCACATACTAAAAAGCAAAATTAAAAATGTTATAGTAGATGTTTATTTAAAAAAAATATTATTGTCCTGACTTATGTGCGTTTGCATAGTGTATATAGAGATGATTGCATAATAGCTCAAAATAAAGTCTTACTCTTGCATATTGAGTGTGGGATTTGTGGGGGGTGGTGGGTATGCGGCAGTTTGTAGGGGGAGTGGGAGGTGTATGTAGGGGTTCAGGGCCCCCCGGGCGCAAAACCCCTGCTGCCAGCAGCTGCAGCCAGAAAGGGGCTCTCTGGATGCTCAAGGCCTGCAGCAGGCAGAGTCCACTGGAGGCACTGCAGATGGGAGCCACACGTTATCAGGCCAGGCCAGACTGGCTCCATGCTGTCACAACCCAGTTAATCAGTGCCCATGCCACTAGCAAGAGATACCATTCAGACCATCCTCATTTTGCACACAGTAGTCAACTACGGGTTAAAAGAAATCCTTGCCAGAAACTCCTGAAACAAAACCTGGAGGGAGAACTGTATATAATTGGTCAAGAAACAAGCATAAGCCCCTCATCGTAACCTAATACGTAACAGGCAGGAAACCTGACCCACTACCTTGTAACCTGATAACACAAAGAACTGCTGCTTGCCAGAAAATTAAAGATTCCACTTAGCAGTTCATCATTGGATATCTCCGTTAGTTACCTCTGTCTATAAATAGTTTAGCAACTTCCGCCTAAGCCGGAAAACTCTGGGGGAAATCTCTGAGGAGAAACCTGAGCCCATCATCAGAATAACTTGATGGTTTGATCACCCATCAATCACTCCCCGTCATCGCGGTCCCGACGTACCCTAACCCTCCTGCAGGCTTGTCCGGTCGTTCACGGTATCTCGTCATACATGGTCGATTGTAACCTGAGACACGCTCGAATGTAAACAACGCAAGCCTTCTGCCTGTGTCGCACGTCACTATCTGGGCGACGTAAGTAAACAATCTCCTACAACCAACACGCGTCTGTGCCTGGTTAATTTCACCCCATCCATTAATCACCCGCCTGTTGAGGCGAAAGTTTTACTGCTCCGGTGGGAATCAAAGCAGCTGCCGGCAGCTGCTCTGATCCTCGACACATGCTTCCACATGGGGCTTCCAGCACACCAGCAGGAAGCTGCACGTGGCAGCATGGAGCCTGCCTAGACTGATGGCACACAACTCCCCACGGCTGGACTAGGAGCTGTGGGGAGTCATGCATCAGCAGGCTAGGCGGACTCCATGCTGCCATGTGGGACTCCCAGCACTGCAGCTGGGAGTGTGCACCACCAGGCAGGTCCAGGCTGACTCCACACGCAGCTCCTTGCTGGAGTGCTAGAAGCACCACATGGAGGCACAGAGCTGGCCCGGCCTGATGGCACTCTTGCAGTACTAGGACCCCCACATGCTGGCACAAAACCAGCCTGGTCTGGTCCAAAGGCACACACCAGCAGGCCGGGCTGGGCCGGCTCCATGATGCTGCATGAAGATGCCAGGACCTGGAGCCAACTTCACAGCTTCTACTTCACAGTCAGGGCGGCTAGGGCGCCTTCCAAGGAAAGTGGTGCTCACTCCTACCCTGGGGGTCTTCAAAAGGAGGCTAGATAATCACCTAGCCGGGGTCATTTGACCCCAGCATTTTTTCCTGCCCATGGCAGGGGGTCAGACTTGATGACCTGCTCAGGTCCCTTCCCACCCTACCAACTATGAAACACTAGACACAACAATCTGTTTTTAAACTTACATAATGTAAAAAAAAAAAAAAAAAAGCATATTTTAATAAAATAAGCTTTTAAAAGAAATTATGACACAAAAGAACCTAAAATGAATACACTAGTTTATACAGCAGAACATGGAAATTGTTGGTTTAGCACAATTTCAGTTGAGGCATTCTAGGATAATGTACAGCTGTGTGATACACAAATTGGAAACCATCCAAAAAAATGTTGTGACCAAAAAAAGGCAAGTATATTATACAGTAGATGCTTTTACTCAATAACATAACTGTAACAGGGGTCCTGCTCAGGGCCGTTCTCAGAGTGGCCTGCCCACCTGTTCCTGGGCCAACAGTCCGCGTTCTCGCCCACCATGCCTTGTTGTTAATTAGTTAATTTAGATGTTAATAAGCGGGAGGCTGCCCATTTCCTGCCCCGATGCAAGGGGGTGCTATCTGCAGCTCCATTCCTCCCCTATACTGCAGCCCAAGCCTTGCAGATGGCATCTAGATGTTCTCATCATCACCGGCCCCCACACTGGGCCCCAGAACCCTACTATTGAACCCCACCTGGATTCCTCCCTTCAGGCGGACTCTTCCGCCGTCATACCAGGCAACATAGCTCCCCGAACTGATCCCCTTTTGGGACCTTCAGCTCTCTAGCCCTGGCCCACCTCCAGGCCAGTCAGAACCCCAGGCCCTCAGCTCTGGGCGTTCCTCGTGGTGGGCCCCCACCCTTCGACCCTTCCAGTCCTGGCCCCAGCATGGGCCAGTCAGGGGGAGTCCAGACAGGCCTGAGTCTATGGCCCTGTTCTCACTCTCCGAGGGTCCACCCACTAGGCCCTCCAAACAAAGGGGTCACCCACCCAGTCATGGGGGCTAGGGGTTAAGGCGCCCGACCCACCTTTCACCAGCATGGTAACTGGCCTGGCATTTCCTGGGGGCTCCCGTGCCACTGAGAGCTCCACCAGGCCACCTGCTCCCGGCAGGGTGCAGTTTTAGGTCGTACCCAGGACCAGGAGCCTCCTTACCAACCCCTACAGCTCCTTCCTTAACTCCAGATGATACCCGCAGCTCTGCAGCCAGGCGGTGTTGTTGCCTGGCCTCCAGCAGCAAAAATGCCCTGTTTATATGGGCAGCCCCAGATCCAAAATGGCTGCCCTCATCAGGCACCTGCCAGCTGCTGCCTTCTGGCCCTTAAAGTGGCAGGCACCAACAGTGCCCTGCCACAATAACCAATAGGCATATGGAGTCATTTAATAAAGCTTTCCAGCTACATCAAGCCACAGTACCACATCAACTTTAAAACATGGCTCAAAAGTCAGGGTAATTCTGTTTAAATTAAATTTGTTTAGTCACTGGAGATGGAACTACGTCACCTTTAGACATAGTATCCCAACACAGAATAAAATGGCTTAGAATACTGGTTTTATAAAATTTATCAATTTGAACAGGATTAAGTTATCTGAATCACTTTTTAAGCACAATTTAAGGAGTACAGCAAACTAATGTTGTACAATATCAATATATCATTAGAGGTCAGTTTGGGGGGCACCATTTGACACATTGTCAAACTGTCCAGCTTATATGTGCAAAGGGAGCAATGACAGCTTTATTCCACCTGCTTTTTGCAAGCAGTTCTAAACCATTTTTAGATACAGACTTTGGTAGTACTATGCATGTTTGTTTCCAAAGCAATCCACATAGAGATACACTTTAACAACAACAAAATCAACCCAGAAACTGAACCTAGTTTGGAGTGCTGTGGATTGCTGGTTAAGTGGAATTTATTACTGAGCAAACACCAGTGCTCAGTGGTGGTTGCCTGTTGTTTCCAACATAGTTCAAAGTGACAGTTTTGACTTATGCAATCCTAACAGGGCTTGGGACCTGCCCACGTGACAGACCAGGTGGCCATTACTTCAGCTATATTCAGACATTAAAGCTATAGCCCCCACTCCCCAATTTAAGAAAAAAGGAAAATGCCAGCAGACTGTTCAGCATGATGTATCCTACACTGTCAAAACTGCTTTCATACCACTGTCCCAAAACAAGTTCAGATGACCTTCAAGGCATACCTGAAGAGCCTATTTCTTTTTCTACACTTCTGAAAATGAAGGGGGACACTGAAAGATGATATCACAAGTGATCTTCTGTGTATGTAACACATGCTGTATTTAATGTTTTTAAATAGTGTGGGTCTCTTTCATGGGTTTATATAACTTATTTCAAGAACTTGTATAATTGCTGTGGTAAACTTTAAAATATTGGTTCAGTGTTCCCCTCCATTTGCTGAAAGAAGAAAGATTTGCTGCTATGATATAATTTGCTTTCCTCTGTTTGCAGGAAGATATTGACTTCCCTTTTGGCGTGTATTAATATCAAAAGGCCTCTGAAACCCACTAAATAACCAATACATGTATGTGAAGTTAAAATTACTACAGGAGAATGGGAGCAATTCCCTAATACATTCCATTATAAGCTTATAGCAATTTTTTGAAAAATATGAAAAATGTTCAGGATTTGGGTCGCTGGCCGAAGAAGAGCTCTCGGGTCAGGGAATCAACATTTGATAATGCACTGAATAGAGCTGAAAGCTGTTTACATTTGTAGTTTTTTATGCTGTAGTGTTAATACTGTAGTACACTGTGCACTACGAAACCCTGAAACCAATAATTCTGCAACAGCAGCAGCAAGTCTGGAATAGGAAGGAACTTGACAAGGATCCCTGACTGCTCCCATCTGTGTTACTTCAGAGGAGCCACATAAAGGTAGGAGCCTCTCCTCACAATTTCATGGGGAAGTAAAAGCAAAAGTTAAGCTCCAGTTGGTCATTACCTAGATCCAACAGGCTACTTTCCTCCCAAAAAAGCAGGAGAGCCTCCCTTTGCCCATTTTCCAAAGTTAAAAACACCTAGTGCCATGACAAATAAATGGGAACCCGTGTAAGAATACTAGGTCCTCTTCTACTGACCGAGGTTGATAGTTGGGAACAAAAACTCAAAAAAATCCCACGGCTCTAAACTTGCCAATTTCTAACTTGCAAAGCCAAGCATTCAATCAAAAGAGCATTTTAACTCTAAAAAAAAAAAAAAAATCTGTATATGGAACATGCAGTAATAAGGTCTTCTATATCAGTGTTTCTCAATCCCTCAGTTGGGACTCAAAACTGGGTTACAAGAATATATGAAAGGGTCCCAAACAAACTTTAAAAATGCATCAACAAACTTTAAATGTGGATTCTCTTCTTTAAAGGAGAAAACGTGGGAAATGGTGAAAGCTTGCTTCCCTTGCAAGCTGTCAGAGTTTCAGCCTGCAAGGGGCTGCTTGGTGCCCCCTCCCCCCATGCTCCATGCACACCCACCCCCTCGGGGGTGCAGGGGAAGGGGGCAGGAGTGAGGGGCACTGGGTGGGGACTGGTCACTTATGTTTACAAATGGGTCCCAGTATAAAAAAGGTTGAGAAACACTATTCTATATTATAAATACACATGGTGGTACTAAGGCAGAGCAACCTAAACAAAGCCAGTCTTCTTATAGTCTAAACACTTTTGTTCCGTTACCATTTGTAGTCTTACAAAAGCTATTCTTCATATTTTTATTATGACCTCTATCCAACAACAAAGATTAAGCTAATAAAAATGGTCAAACAAAATGGAAAACAGCTTAGACAACTGAAAAACGTATAGGCAAGGCATCCCTATGCCTTCCAAATATGTTCATACCCCCAACATTCCCTGCAGAATACCTTATTTTCTCTCATACAACATTCCCCCAAATAAAGAAGATACTCTATTTTTAGAAGGCAGAATGTAGAAGAATTTTTTTTTTTCTAGTCACAACCAGGTGTGACAAGTCCTCCTGGAAACAGTGTCTGGGAAGTGTGACACCAGGAATTTCAGGTTGTGGCAGTATGTCTCCTGCCATACCACACTTCATGGATACTATCCTCCCAGGAGGACTTACTCTATATCACATAAAACTAGGCCCCAGACACTTATAAGGAGAGTAGTAAGAAGGGTTGCTAACCCCAAACCATTTTTTAATTGACAATCTGCAACCTTTTTACTGACAACCAAACTTTTTTACTCACATATTTCACATAATGTAAATAGAACCCTTCTACCAGGCCCTAGGTGAGATCTGGATTCAAATTTAGGAGCTTAACACAAACCGTAATAAAAAAAGTTTGGTTATCAATAAAAGATTTGCAGATTATCAAAAGAAAAAAAAATCTTGGTGTGACAACCCTGCTTGAGTACAGCAGTAGTTTTACACCATGCTGCCCCAACCGAAGGGTCCCCTACTCACCCTCAAATTCTGATGCCCCCAACCATATCCCACATCATGCTGCCCTCCCGACCCACCCCACAGCCTGACTCCTTGTCCCAGCACAGACCCCCAAAGAAGAACTACCTGCAACTCAAGTGTCACAGGCAGTCAAGTGCCCATGGCTGGGTGGGGAGAGAGCTACAGGGGCTTTCATCAGCTACCAAGACCTGAGAGAATGCTCTCAGCAGTGTACAGCACCCACATCCAGACACTAGAATCTAGTGATTAGACGGTACCTCTCTGCTCTGTCTGTTAAACTTCCTTCCAGCCTCTTTCAGATGCTCTTCAACCCACTTGTTTTTGTTTTTTGGGAGTGTTTGTTTGGTTTGGTTTTTGTTTTTTACAGACTTTACAAATGAGCATTTCTATCCTGTTTTTTTTAAGGACTGTCTGTAAATTTATGGACAGCACTGCTAGCAAGACTGTTACTTCTTTACTATAAAGAGCTTTTAATAAAAGTTCTTGTAAATAAAGTGTTGTTTCCACATCAGAAACTTCATCAAGATCCTAGCAGCAGTTCACCTGCTGCTTCAGATACAAACTACAGTGCTCAGCCAATAGATACAGCTGTGAGAGGGTTAACACCAGACTGCACCCCTTCAGTTTGCTAAGCAGGCACAAGCGGCAGCCATCTTGACAGCTACATAGCATGCAGTGTCTACATGAGGTTTTTTTTCCCCCCAAGCAAAGAAAACAGTTCCCCCACTTAAAACACAGACCCTGATTTTTGGGTAAAAGGTACATATTATATATAAGAAAATACAGTATAAAGGGTGCTTCCATTCCAAAATGACTGAAGGTAGCACTGGAGGACTCCATAACTATAGTCTCAGTGAACTTCACATCCATTTCACAATTTTTAACAGCCAGTCCCAATGATATATTGTAGGCTCCAACAGGAAAGCTAGGTTCTTTCCCTCCTACAACACACAAGCAAACAAAAATCTGTTCAGCTAAATTCTGACCACAGCTTAGTTTACATAATCTGCATCTAGACAATAGCAAAACTTCTCTAGATAGGTAAATGTCCCTCATAACTTTAGTATCTGAGTACTTCACACAATTAACATTTATCCTCCTTATCTCCAATTACTAAACCTATTTCACAGATGTAAAACTGAGGTACAGTTATTCCAACTTAGTCATAAGAGATAATGATGATAGAGCAGAAACTGAATCCAGATTAGAGTCATAATCAACAGCCTTAACAATAAAACTAGTTTTCCTGTATAACTATATTGTTATAGTGATTTAGATAAGAAGTCTACTATCTGTAGGGGCATAATCTGAAGATGAAAGGACTGCACGCATAATCAAGGCTATGGAAACATTACTGCTGGCAGCAATAAAAATAAAGACGATTTCATTCTATCCAACCCCAGGATAACATGAAGCACTAGCAGTTAGAAAACATACCTTTTTATTAGAAAATTGAACAAGTTTGGTATAGGTATGAACTGGACACCAGTAACATTTTTACTGTTAAGTCTGGGTATATATTTCTGCTTTAGAATTTAGTTTTCTAGGCCTTCTTGGTTTATATTTGTAAGATTCTTTACAAGTCTGTGCAAAAAACTCAGTATATCTAAGGATAGGGTCAATTTTTAAGGGTACATAAACATTTTCTTGGCCGATAGCTAATGATTAGCCAACCATATCAGCCGATGTCTATCTGATAACCAGCATTTAGTAATAGTGCAAAGCATTTTAAACTACTGACATTAAATCTATTTTTGTTTGCTTTGTATGTACAACACACATGCCTCCTGCCTGCTCCAGCCCTTGATGAGGAAGGCAGTGACCACCTTGTTCCCATGCATGTCACTCCCTTGCCCACCTACAGTGCAGCCCATGATGCTGTCCCAGGTGGGCAGGGCAGACCCTCACGCAGACAGCAGCACCAGGCATGTCTGAAGCACCAGAGCACACCACTGCCTCAACGCCAGCAGGCCCCACACAGCTAAGCTCCTGCAGCTGCCAGGAAGAAGGTGCTTTTGCAAAGGTGCCCAATGCCTGGAGGAGTGGAATGTCCCTCACATGGCACTTTACCCCGCCCGCGCGCAGCCCAATGTCTCCACAACAGCCCCAGTGCTCAGGCCACTGCTGCGCATGTGGCATTGCCATGGCAGCAGCAGTAAGAGCCAGTAACAGTCCGTTTGTTGCTGGGCGTGGTGCCCTGTAACCGCTCCCCCACTCCCCACAATGCTTGCCAGGATCTGTAGTTTGCCATGGGCTTGGGCCAGCGGCACACGGGGACTTGACTACACTCACCAGGGTGCTCCAGGCACATGGCCATAATTATCAGCTATTCTTTTATTGGTGCCAACCCAATAGCAAACCAATATATATCAATGCATCCCTATAACTTTTCTCAATGGATTACTTACTCTGGAGCTTCACAATAACCCGGATAAAAAAAAATCATGTGTACAGAATCACATAATACCACAGGTGCCAAAATATGGGGAAAATAATTTGGTGAAAAAGTGACTGAACCAAAAGAAAAATACTCAAATTGTACCTAATTTTACAAGTGCCTGCAGAGCATACATAGATCATTTGTGTTTGCCACAGTTCAGTACCACATCTGGTTTAAAAGCGTCAGAGCAGAAATGTATTTGTTTTGGGTGAGGAGACATAAGGTCCCAAAACCCTACCACTTACCTAAGAGAAGCAGGGAAAAAATAAAAATAAAAAACCTTGAAATGAGGCCCCACAGGCCCAGGGAAATCCAGGCATTTGAGATACCAGCAGTAAAGTACTGAAAAGCCCATTAGTAAGCCACCTCCAACTCACTCCTCTTATTAAAACAGTACCTGGGAATCCCAATCAAATAGCAAGAGTTGCATAATGCTAGTCACTTTAAAGGCAAACAATTAACACTCTCTTCTCCCAAAAGAGCTTACAATCTTCACTGCCCCTAGAGACCCATGATCTCCAATTTTTACAATTTTCTGTCTGCTGATGTGTCCCAACTGCTTCGTGCCTAGCATGAATTTTCCTAGCCACACTCTTATTCATTCATCCCCTCACATCATTCTCCATACCTCATCCCTGTCCAAAAAGAAAGTGAACCCATGCGTTCTTTGCCCTTTCCTACTCTTTGATCATTTATGCCTTTCCCACTGTACCTGTTTTTAGGCAGTGACCTTGTCTTCTTAAGCACGTTCCATTTGCTACACAGTTATGGTTACGGCTTTTTAGAACCACTGCAACAATGGCCCAACCAGGTAGTCCTAACAGAAAATATGACCTGTAAAAAAAATGGCTCGTTTAATACACTGTGCCCCTCCCCCCCACCCCCCCGCATACAACTTCAGCAACTATTTTCTGTTGAGACCTAATGAACAGGGGGTTTATTTAATAAAAGTACCAATCAGTATCAAGAAAGCTGCTACAACTAGCAGAATTAAACAGAATAAGAGCAAGAATAATCAAAACATTAATTAGGGACAGATCCTATATGACCAGCCTGCATTTAAGAACAAGATGTTTGCTTCTAGAACACTTTAAAACGTTTCTCCTTTCCAGAATTATACAATATTTTTAGAGATGCCCTGATATATCAGTGCCATAATGGATTGACACTGATAAAAAGAAAATTAACATTATTGACTATCTGCTTTTCTTGGCTGGTATAGCAGATAATTGTCACCAATAAATATAATATGCCTTCTGGCCAAGGCCCCCGGATACTGTGTGCATGCGCGCAGCTGCACACATGCATGTGGCCAAAATTCAGCTGGGCAGTGTGGAGACCAGCACCCTGCAGGTAAGTTTGTGGAGGGGAAGGGGCAGCAGATCAAGGCCCCCACAGTGAGGGAGGGAGAGGGGCAGAAGAAGGGGAAAGGGCAGAGGCTGGGGGTGTTGCCTAGCCAGGGTGGTGAATAGGACCCAGGGCAGGGGCAGGGAGCAGGATGGAGCCGCAGACACCTCATCCAAGGGGTACAAGGCGGGGAGGTGGTGCAGCTCCCTGCCACTGCATGCACCCCCAGGGGGCATGCCCCCTCCCCCCCAGATTTGTGCACAGGGCAAGGGCAGAGGCAGGCTGCCTGCTGTGGCTTTTGTGCTCTCTGCTTTGCTGCCTCTGCCTTGGGAGCTGCACGGTAGTTGCATGTCCCCTGCCTACCCGGACAGTGGGGGCTATGAGTTGTGCCTCCTGCTGCTAGGTGGGAAGGGGACATGCAGCAAGCACATGGCAGCAGAGAGGAAAGCCCAAGTCCATAACAGGCAACCCAACCTGCCTCCACCCTCACCCTGCTCGGCTGTGCTCTTAAAAGCATCCCTGCACTTAAAAACAGTGGCAACAGTGATTGAACTAAAGCTCATTTGATGAGCTTTAGTTCAAGCACCCCTGCCACCATTTTTAAGCGCTGGGAAGCTGATCCCCAGGTGAGCCACTCGCGGCTCCATTCTGCTCCAGCCCTGGGGTCCCATCCACTGCCCTGAGAACCCAGTCCCTGCCCCACTCCCTCCCTCACCATGGGGACCACCCCACCCCCCCTGCCACCATTTTTAAGCGCTGGGAAGCTGATCCCCAGGTGAGCCACTCGCGGCTCCATTCTGCTCCAGCCCTGGGGTCCCATCCACTGCCCTGAGAACCCAGTCCCTGCCCCACTCCCTCCCTCACCATGGGGACCACCCCACCCCCACAGACTTACCTGTAGGGTGCTGCTCTCCATGCTGTCCAGCTGCATTCCTGTAAATCAGCTGGGATCAGTATCGGCCAATATATCAGGTGAATAATCGGCATTGACCAAGAAAATCTTTATTGGTGCACACATAGTACTTTTCTCAGCTAGAATGGCCTATGAGCTACTGAACCTTAGGGTGCACCTCATTTTCAGAAAACAGAGCATACATTTAAACAGACAAAAGTTTTTTTTACCTTCAGATTTTGGTTTAATATTCTCAGTGTTTTTAAGCAAAGCTGGAATTGCAAAGTGGGCCCTAATGAAATTTGCCACTTCAGTTCAAACTGAAACATTTTCTATCGTTTTCTATTACATGCTTTGTGAGGCAGATTAGAACTAGAAGGAATCTAAGGAGGCAACTAAAAATTATGCCTTTATTCATTTCTCTTTTCTCCATCCCATTCTCCTCAAAACTTAAGTCTACCTCTCTCCAAAACACACCCATCCTGAAGCAAGAGATGCTAAAGAAACCAGAGCAGGCTTGAAGATGCACTCTATATCCTTAAAGTGTTCAAAACTGAAATATCATGAAAGTCAGCGTAACAGGGGCTGCAGCCCAGCTGGAGGCAGCAAACAAGTAATTGCACATCTTCTTAGGATGACTGGGCCAGCTGATAAGGATAATTGGCTGACCAGATGAAGGGAGCTGGGGGAAACCAGAGAAAGAGAGGAGAGAAGGAAAGCTGCATGCCTAGTGGCTGCAACACCAAGCCAAGGCCTTTTTCAGGTCTGGGAAAAGGCGGCAGAAGCTAGAGAGAGAGACCAAGCCAGAATATTCTTTCAGGGTCTGGGGAAAGACCAGAGAGAGAAAAAGAGACACACAGGAGAGAAAGAAGTCTGAGTGGCTAGCGACTGCAACACTGAACCAGGGCCTTTCTCAGGGTCTGGGAAAAGATTGCAGGGTGCAAGTTAACCCTGCACTGTTTGTGTATTCATCAGTGGGTTGTTGATTAATGATTTATGCTGTGTTTTCTGGGGCAAGTTCAAGCAGTGAACTCCAGCATGGAGACAGGGGCCCTGATGAGGGGGCTGGAGGGACTGCAACAACAGCAACAGCACCACCCCTAAAAAGAAAAAGCAGGGTGGTGCTGATAAAGCAAGGAAAGCACTAAGTCCACTTTTATTAGAGAGCCTTGACCTAAGGTTGGGGGAACTGGAGGCTAGGCACAAACAGGAGATAGAAGGGCTGCGAAAAGAGCTGACAAGACTCACCAGCCAACATGAAGGCTCTTGAGATGAGACACGAGTTGTTAGAGCGGGAGAAAGCTGAGCACCACCTCCATAAGGAGAAAGAGGTGGAGATGGCAGCCTTAAAGAGCCAACTCCTGCAGTCAAGTGGGAAGAGGCTAAAATGAGGCCACTCGCAGCTCCACGACAACACTGAGAAACCCAGAGCCCTCCCAAGAGGGGTGGGGCAGAGACTAGATGGGTAAGGGACCAAGACCCAAGGTAGAAGCTGGAAAAGGAAGATCCTCAACAAAAATCATACCCATGGGGGAGGTCACAGAATGCCCTATAAACTGTGATAGGGTTGTCTACGCAGCAGGTCCAGCTACAGGAGCAGCACTCCTGGAGATAACCAAAGATGACATGGGTGTCATGGAGGCCCTACCTCTGATGCAGCCTCAGTAAGATAGGTGACTGGGAGAAGAGGGGACAATGATGGTGTCCATCACAGCCATGAATGGGGAAGAGGCCGGGACACCCAGAATGGGTGTTGTGCTGGGACACAGGAAAGAAGCCTAAAGGAAGACAACAAAGGTCTTGAAGGGAAAAACAGGTCAGTCTGCCAAAGACCATCCTACCCTATATTAGAAGGCCAGGACTTGGACCAAGAGAGAAGTGGAGCTCACCAGAAAGTGGCCAACCCAAACCCAAGGAGGACAGGTATGTCACTCAACAAGGCATATGGTAGCAGTCTTAATGGGGTGGTTTATGGGCAATGGACATACAATTATCCATGGACTAAGGATGATGTGCCTCCATTCTGGGGAGGGATCCCCCTAGGAGGGAGAGGAAGGATAGTGCTCCCAGGATGTAGGCCAAGAGATCGTGCGAGGGGAAAGAGAAAGACACATGGGAGTGGGAAGACTGCAAGGTACAGAAGAGGTCTGGTGGGTCGCCAAGTGGACAGGTAGACCCAAACAGGAACCTCCAATAGAGACTGCAGATCGAACACCCACTAAGCCCAATAATGGATGCGAGCCAGGAGGTAAGGGCAGAGGAGTTCCTTAGGATGGTGGAGAAGCAGGCTCCAGGCAAAACCTACCTCAGTGTCTCCTGGAACATGAACTGGGGGCCAGACAAGATAACGGTGACAACATGGGCACCAGCAACCCAGAAAGATAACAGTAACACCAAGGCAGGTAAAAAGGGTGTAGGGGATGAGAGCCTAAGCTTTAGTATATTCGTAAGAAATCTATGCTTCAAGGTAGGCTAGAGCAAGCTTAAAAGAGTATTCCAAAGGATGGGAACTGTAAGGTACACCAACCCCTGGAGAAATAAGAAAGGTAAAAGCCAAGGTATGGGAACCATTAGTTTTGAACACCACAGCAAAGTCACCCAAGCAATAGCCATGCTTGATAGACAGTTGCTATGTGGCAGACCCAAACGGTCAGAGACAGTGTCTTATAGGGACTGACAGAGGTTGGTATGGGGCCACAGCTACCTTGTGACTTAAGGAATTTTGGGGTAAGGTATGGAACCAGGGAAAAATCTATCACAGTCCTCTCAGAGAGAAGTCTCAAGGAGAGGGGCTGATGTATGGAGATGACAGACTGTACTATCCTATCCGTAAGGAGTACCAGTGGTGGAAAAGTTCAAAGCTAAACAGGAGTTGTCCACTGGAGACAGTACCCGTAAGACTCCAGAAGTGTATGACTGATAATTTGTACCTGAGTTACAGTGAGAAAGAACAGAAGGTAATTAGCTGTTAAACCCTCCCCACCCCCGTGAGGTGTGAGAAGGTGAGGAAGAATGTAGTAGAGGGCCAAGGGTCCCAGAGCCCAAGAAGGGCAAAACGAGGACACAGGGCTGAGAAGCCAGGAGGGGCAAGAAGCAGAGCCAGAGCACCCAGAATCCCAGAAAGGAAAAACAGGGACTGGAGCTCAGAAGCTAGATCCAGAGCAGTGGGCCTAAGCTAAGAAGCCCAGCTAAAGGGAAGGGACAGAAGCTGGGAAGTCTGAGGCCCCAAAAGGTGTGAAGTCTTGACATTTTACTGGGGCAATAGGCCCACTGGAATGACTGACCATTAACATCTGCAAGGCAAGGGCATGACTGTAGGGGAGGAAGGAGACCATGAAATTAGCCCTTAAGGCAATTAGCAAGTTAGTGCACATATGGGCCAGGAGGGTCTGGCTAGCAACTGAGGGCAAGATAAAGAGATAGGAGTGTCCCACTCTGTGGGAGATGAATGTATAGCAGGTTGCATGCCTCAGGGGCTGCAGCCCAGCTGCAGACAGTACACAAGTAATTGGATGCCTGCTTAGGAGGACTTGACCAGCTGATGAGGATAATTGGCTGGCTAGAGAAAGTTAAAAGCTCCCAGGGGACGGGAGATGGGGGAACCTAGACAGAGAGGAGAGAAGGAAAGCTGAGTGGCTAGCAGCTGCAACACTGAGCCAGGGTTTTCTCAGGGTCTGGAAAAAGAACACAGGGTCTTTATTGTTTGGGTACTTGTTTGGTTGTTGATTAGTGATTTATGTTGTGTTTTGTGGGGCAAGTGCACCCAGAGAAAGAAAGACTATGTTATATGAACCATCAACCTGCTACAGGCAGCCACTTTCTTGATGAGCAAGATGTCCTAGAGAACACCCATGCTCTCAGATACATAATGTTTTCTCTGGGAACAGCATTAGACAGGACTTCTCCCTTGGATGATATTGTGCCAGAGTAATGATCTGCTGAGCCAGTGATAAGATTTCCCTCAATAAGATGGAGGCAGTGTTGCTGCAATGCCTTCACAAGTCCGTAGTAGCTGTGAGTAGCAGCAAGCTTTGTTTAATTTGGCCTTCAGGAAAAGAAAGAGTGGAAGCACTAGGCAACATGTGGAAGTAGTGACACCAACATGGCTGGTAGTGACACCCAGTCTGTTGTTAATCACTTGCAAAAATTAAAGAAGTTTCTTTTCTGTGAATCCCTAATACCTCCATTCCTTGCTATAGAGACCTTTTAAATG
>NW_005843400.1:44018-53109 GCF_000455745.1 Alligator sinensis | reverse complement strand
AGGGAAAGACCCCTGGACCTAAAATAAATTTCCTACCCATCCCATGAAAAAAAAAAAAACAAAATCAAGATTTGGCTGTGTTGGTAATTGACAGTGTTTCCCTTTCTCACAGGAACATAAGATTATAAAAACGACATGGCAAATGGTCCACTAAGCCTAGAATCCCCTCTCCAACAGTGGCAAGTACCTGTGGAATTAAGGGCAATACATTTAGTGGCCTCCCTCTAGCCAGTGAGGGGAGTCTGTAGTTCTGCGTGGACCTAGACCCACTGCCACTGTATAACAAACATGCCCGTCTCCAACAGTAGCAAGCAGCAGATGCTTTAGAGCAGTGGTTCTCACACTCTCTTTAGGCTCAAGGAACCCCTCTGAAAATGCCAGTGCTCAGTTTTTTTTCCCCACTTTTTTTTTGACTGTGGAAAAAAATAACAGAGCAGTTCTTCCGTTGCAAAGAACTGAAAGGCCATTACAGGTCAGAATGTTTTTTAGTACTATGGATGCATTCCTATTTGAAAGCTCTGGGCTTATTTTATGAATCATGTTTGTACATTTAATAGTGCTAACCCTGTGTAGCATCCCGCAACACCCTTGAAAGGATCTCAAGATATCCCAGGGAGCTGAAATACCTGGTTAAGAACCATTACTTTTGAAGAAGACCATGTCTAGGGTGATTCATTCCCTGCCATACCCTCCCTGGTATCATTGGCTTAGGTATGTCAGAGGATACAATTCTGATTGTTCTATGTAACAGTTGCCAATGGATCTGTCCTCCCTGAAGGAGTCTAATCCTTTCCTGAACCTGAGAAATATTGGTAATATACCAAAATATTGAACATGAGTAAACATGCTCAATAAATGGATCAATAGTGAAACTAAAACATCAGCAACACATGCCATACTGGGAACACCTGAGAACTACCAGAGCCACAGTAATGATAAATGAAAGCAAGGTTATATTTCTGAGTCTCTAGTATTCTCCAATACCCAAATTCCAGCTACAAAGAGAAGCAAAAGCAAGGCTATCCACATCATGAGCCTTCCAACTCAGCATATGACCAAGCAGCCATTCTCTGCCTCTGCAGACAACACACGAGGGAAGGAGCCCCGAAGTTTCTAAGTCTGAGGAGAGGACAACTGTGCCAAACTTTTCCTGCCCACCCATCCAAATGCAGAATACTTACTCTAGTGCAGGGGTTGGCAACCCGCAGCACGCATGCCATTAGTGGCACGTGAAGACATTTTTCCTGGCACACCAGAAGACATGCAAAGAAATTGTTTGATTTTTTTTTTTTTTTTTTTTTTTAAGTTGCTGCTCTGGGCTCTCCCATGCAGCCACAAGTCCCAGCGCCGGGGCGGCACTGGGGCGGAGCCAGAAGAACACAGGCAGGGAGGCTGTCTGTGTTTGACTGCCCCCGCCCCTTGCTCTCAGGCTGCACCCTCCAGCCCGGCTGGCCTCTGGAGGGAGCTGCAGGTGGACAGGGCTGGGGTCAAGGCTGTGCAGGGTCACTGCCCTGGAGGCTTCCAGTGGGTGGCAGAGCCCTAGGCCCAGGCAGGCAGATGCCCTGTCCCACCCGGAGCAGCACTGGGGTGCCGAGTGCTGGGGCCAGGCAGTCGGGACAGAGTCTGGGTGGCGTGGGCGGAGGCGCCGTGGGCAAGTCAGCCTAGTTGGGCCCTTAGGAAGGTAGAGGCCGAGTAGGAAGTGGGGGCAGCCCCGGGGCTCTGCGGGCTCGAGCTGCGGTGGGCATAGCCCAGCCCGCACAGCTCCTCAAGGATGGGCTGCAACCACCCTGCACACATGGGGATGCTGCCTGGCTGGGGCAGGACACCAGGCTTGCAGGGCTTCCCTCTCCAGGATCGGCCTCCCTGCACGCTGGGCACAGTGCAAGCAGGGCAGAGCCATCTCCGGTGCAAGGGCCCAACCATGGGAGACCCCTAGAACCTGGGAACAGCCACTGTGGCTGCCTCAGCGTGCCTGGGTCCTGGCCTTGCCCACCTGCAGCTCCCCTCAAGGGGCCAGGGCTGGGGCAGGCACTGCACAGAGCCGCTGCGCTACAGGCTCCTGGCCAGCTCGGCCTTGAGCACCAGCTACAGCGGCTGTTCCCAGATGCTGGGGAACAGCTTGCAGCTGCAGCTCCCGCTCGCACTGTACCCGGCACGCACAGAGACAAAGCAGGGAGCTCACTGGGCCCAGAGTCCTGCCCCAGCCAGGCAGCGTCCCTTTGCAGGCAGGGTGGCTGCGCCCCATCCACACGAAGCTGCACAGGCCAGCTGGGCCCTACCTCCAGTGCTGCTGGGCCCCCTGCTGTGGCTCAAGTCTGCAGAGCCCTAGGGCAGCCCCCCACCTGACCCCAGCTCTCCACTAGGGAGCCGTCCCAAGGGCCTGGCCAGGCCAGCCTGCCCACAATGACTCCCCTGGTGCCTGCTGCTCCCTGCTCCTCTCTCCCTCTCTTCCCCCTCTCATCACAACATGCTTAACAAGAAAAAAAAAAAATCACAAGAACAAAGGTATTACATGAAGTTTTATTTATTGTCACCAGGTTTCGAATTTTTAGAAAACCTGGTATTTACTGTAATAATCATAAATGTTGCTGTTTTTTTAAAACTGTATTAAATATGCAGTGCATTTTTAATACAGTTAATAATCGTAATGTTCCCCACCCAGTTTTGTTTTTGTGGCATGCCAGCACTCAGGCACCTTACAAGGTAGACATTGTGGGTTTTTCGGCACTCCAGCCAAAAGACAGTGCCTACTCCTGCTCTAGTGGTTCAAAATCCTCCCTGGTAAAGCAGCCATCTCCTGCTGCCACTTAATGTAATGTGGCTCAGGCAACAGAAACCAGTGTCGGACAGAAGGTTCAGCATTCAAATCCTGATGATTCATGGTTGGGATTTTACAGTTGCCTGAAAGAGGTAATACATTTTTCAAAAGGCTAGAAGTTGCATAAAGATGTAAAAAAAAAAGTTGAAGTTGTGGAGTCAAACATTCAAAAGTTTAAGTACCACCATGCAATACAGTTGCCTATGCAACCTTATTTCTGGTCTGTTAGGCATAACTACTCTGATTATACAATTAAACTTTATTTTTCAGTCACTCATTCAGTGCATAGCACAAGAGAACTAAATTCAGATTACATGATCAGGCCTATAAATGCCAAATTCAAGTTTATTTAGGAGTCTGTTATGTAAAACTTAATGATTCCTCCATACATTACATTTGCAGATGCTGGCTGATAATAGGTAGACTGACAGACTTAAAATTATAAGTTGGACAACAGTTGACAAAACAGAACATGTGCATATGTGCTTTTTGTGGTTCTAAATAAAAATAAGGGTAGTGGACCAGAAGCAAATAAGAGGTCAAGAAGGGGCAGAAGATGGTTGACAGTAGCAGCAAAGTTAAAAGAAAAGAACGTAGCTGAGAGGTTGCCACTATAGAGCAAGAAATCTCAATGCCCTAATACAATTTTTAATAACCAAATAAGGTTTAGATTTCACTAACAACCTAATGAGCTACAATCTTTCATAACTGCTTTAATTAAATAGTCTAATTACATCTAAAATAAATGTGATTAAGGTGTACATTTATCCGAGTGGTTTGGATATTTTACAGAAGAAGTTTAAGTATAAAACAGCAGCTTGCAAACCGTGCCAGTGGCTGTCTGAAATTTAGGAACTCACAATCATGAGACCCTCTAAACAAGGAATTAGGTGTTTTTATGTACATGGAGAAAAAAGGAAATCTGATTTTTTTCCTCATGTATGGGTGGGGCTACAGGACAGGTGTGGCAATCTGGTGACTAGAGCAAAAGAAAAAGCTGACTTCTTGAACGAATTCTTGCCTCCATATTCCTGAACAGGGACCGGTACATCCCCCCTACTAGAATTGCAGACGGATCCAGGGGAGGCACCGCCGTGCCTAGGATCAGGGACGACCTAGTTAGGAAACTTTTGGAGGGGCTGGATGTGTTTAAATCAGTAGGTTCAGATGCTCTTCACTCAAGGGTGCTGAGGGAATTGACAGGGGTCATAGAGGGGCACCTGGCATGGCTCTATGAGCGCTTGTGGGCCACTGGCCAGGTACCAGAGGATTGGAAAAGGGCCAATGTGATCCCCATTTATTAGAACGGGAGAAAAAGAGCACCCAGACAATTATAGGCCAGTCAGTCTTACCTCGGTCCTTGGGAAGACCTTTGAGAAAGTTATCAAGGAGCACATCTGCAAGGGCCCAGCAAGGGAGGTAACGCTCAGGGGCAACCAACATGGGTTCATCGATGGCAAGTCCTGCCCGACTAACCTGGTTTCTTTTTATGATCAGGTCACAAAGTTCCTGGACGAGGGTGTCGGGGTGGATGTCGTCTTCCTGGACTTTAAGAAGGCCTTTGACACAGTTTCCCACCACATTCTCTTAAAAAAAACTAGGTGACATTGATGCCTACACAGTCAGATGGATGGCAAATTGGCTAGATGGTGACACCCGGAGGGTGGTGGTGGATGGGTCATTTTCGACCTGGAGGGATGTGGGCAGTGGAGTCTCCCAGCGCTCGGTCCTGGGGCCTGTACTGTTCAATATCTTTATCAGTGATCTGGATGTGGGTGTGGAACGCGCGCTGTCCAAATTCGCTGACGACACCAGGTTGTGGGGCGAGGTGGGCACGTTGGAGGGGAGGGACAGAATCCAGCTAGATCTAGACAAATTAGAGGTGGGCAGATGAGAATAGGATGGAATTCAATGCAGACAAGTGCAAGGTACTGCATCTAGGGAGAAGGAACCAGCAACATGCCTATAGGTTGGGGAACACCCTTCTTGTCAACACGATGGCAGAAAGGGATCTTGGAGTCATTGCTGACTCCAGGATGGACATGAGCCGCCAATGCGAGGAACCAGTCAGTAAGGCTTGTCGTGAATCTACAGATGCATCACAAGCAGGTCCAGGGAGGTGATCCTTCACCTCTATGTGACATTGGTCAGGCCACAGTTGGAGCACTGCATCCAGTTCTGGGCGCCACACTTCAAGAGGGATGTGGCTAGCATTGAGAGGGTCCAGAGGAGGGCCACTCGCATGGTCAAGAGGCAGCAGGGCAGGCCCTATGAAGAGAGGCTAAAGGCCCTGAACCTATTCAGCCTCCACAAAAGAAGGCTGAGGGGATCTGGTGGCTGTTTACAAGCTCACTGGGGGGACCAGTGGGAATTGGGGGAGGCTCTGTTCCCCAAGGGCACCACTGGGGGTTACTAGGAATAACGGCCTCAAATTGTTAGAGAGAAGGGTCAGGATGGACGTCAGGAGACATTCCTTTACATTTAGGGCTGCCAGGCTCTGGAATGGGCTCCCAAGTGAGGTGGTACTCTCTTCTACCTTGGAGGTCTTCAAGAGGAGGCTGGACAGATATTTGGCTGGGGTGATATGACCCCGGCACCCGCTCCTGCCTGGGGCAGGGGGTCGGACCTGATGATCTGTTTAGGTCCCTTCCAACCCTAAGTACTATGATACTGTGAACAAAATATGAAAAAACTACCATTTAAAGGAATAAGCATCAGAACATTTAGTACTATGAAAATAAATTATTTTAGAATATTTAATAACCAGCAGCTGAGTAGGAGCTAAGGAAACGTGGTTTCTAACTAAATGGATTCTGTATTCATTCAAGCCTGGTTAGCTGAAAGTTAACAAACAGTATACCATCTTCAAGCAGAAGGTGATACAGGCTGCATTTTGTTCAACAGCTTAGACTGGAAATTAGGGGTGCATGGATAAAGATTTTGCTGGCCAATACCAATAGCTGATTATTAACCAGCCATATCAGCCAATACCGATCCAATAACCAACATTTAATAATAAAGCTTGTCAAATAAGCTTTAGTTCAAGCACCCCCACCGTTCTTTCTAAGCGTGGGGATGCTGATACAGGAGACACAGCAGCACTTTACTAATTAAAGCGCAGTGCTGCCCCCCCCACACACACACACTCCTGGAGCACATGTAAAAGTGCCCTGTGCAAGTTGCAGCCCCGGCCCTCCAATCCGAGCCTGGGGGCAGCTGCCTAAGTCTGAGGCTGTCCAGGGCTGGGTGGTCTATGGGCACTTTAGAGCGGCTTGCAGAGTCGCTTTAATTAAAGCACCACCCCCCACTCCCACTCCCTGCTGGGGAAGGACTCTGCCACACACAGCGCGCAGGGGGGGAGGGAGTAGCTGCCCTGGCCAAGCCCTCTGCTCCCGCCCCTGAGGAACAGATCCCCAGGCACCATGGGTTGAGTCATGCTGGGCCAGGCCAGGTAGCTCAGCTCTGCCCACCCTTGGCCACCCCAGTCACATCTCTGGCATTCAGCACCTTTTATAGTGTTCATCCTGGCCCCAGCCTGCAGTCTGCAACAGCCCCTGGGACACCACAGCAGCTGCTCCACTCCTGCCCAGCACGGCCCACCAGTGAGGGGATAGGGGTGTATCCAGGGTCACCCAGGCTCACGGGAGAGAACCCAGGCATCGGGGGGGCTCTGGCATAATTAAATAATCGGAGAACATTATTGGCTAAAAAAAAAAACAATAACGTTCATTTTCCTTTTAATCAGTGCTAATCTGATACACAGCCAATATATCAGTGAACCTCTTCTGGAAATAAGGCATTTAACAGTTAAGATGTCCTAAAAAAAGCAATACTGTAAGGTAGATAAATCAGCACATACAAGTCCAACATCCAGAATAGTTCATTTTTCTACAAACGTTACTTTACAAAGATCTCAGCTCACTTGAAAATCCCAAATGATCAGTGGTATTCCTCCTGGTTTCTAGAGTTCCTCTTTTGTTTAAAAAAGTTGTCTACAAACGTAAAGGCAATAATTTTGGAAGAATTTCCTATATTATATAAAAAGCACCTTCACTGTGGCAAAAGGCTCAAAGCAAGCAATTCTCAACTAGGAGAGAGAGTGCAACAAGTTAAAGACTAACTTGTGCCCCCTACCCTTCCTGATCTTAGACTAACGAAGTTAACTACCTCTCCTCTAGTCAATGATGGCACCACACAGCTGAATGAAATGGACTGCAATCGATCTACTTTAGAATTAAAGAGTTAGACTTTAAGATGCCACCCTTACAGCTGTTACTCAATTATACTAGTTACCAGGTCCATAGCCATATCACAGGATGTAAATGCTTTGCCTGGCATACAATTCATTTTACACTGCAACAAACCTGCAAGTCAGCACCTCTTGTTCAAAAGAACAGTTCAACACATGTGGTATTCCCTAGAGCAGGTGTCAATCATTGGGCCAGCAGGCCATATTTGGCCTACAGAGTCTCCCTATCCTACCCACCAGACTGCACAGTTGGACCCTTTGGCCCTGTTGGGCATGGCAATCAGTAGTAAGCTTGGCTTGCTGCCACCAGACTCCAGTGTTCCTCCAGCCCCCACCAGACCTGCAGTGCCCGCCCTGCACCACGGTGGCTACTGAGGCAGCCCTCCTGACCCAGGTTGGATCCAACCCGCAAGGAGCCCTGCAGTCCAGATCCAGCCTAGTGCCCCATTGGGGGCAAATACTCCTGCCCAATAGTAAACTCATCAAGTCTTTTAAAATAATCCTAGTAGATACACTGGTATAACAACTGGTTAAAGCAAAGCTACTGATAAGGGTACTTCTACCACCAGTCTCAGGACTGACCTCCATGCTAAACAGGAAAACAATCAGGAAGTCAACAGACAGCAAGAAATATTGAAAATTACCAAATGTTTAACACAAGCCACATTCTGATTCTTAAGAGTTCTGCTTAAATTGTTTGTTTTTTAAACCGACTAAGTTTAATGTAAAGCATTCATAACCTTTATACAGAATATCTAATTTCTTCTGTGACTTTAAAGCTTTTTAAGTACTACCTTACTTCTTTAGAGAATAATAAAATTTGGGGGTACAGAAATTAATGCTGAACAAGCTTTCTCCTTTATCACCTTTTAACTCTAGTACAGAACCTTTTACACTCCACCAGGGCTAAGTACTGTGACCCACTGAGCTGGGAAGCTTCAGGGCTAGTCCATTCAGGAAAACTGACCACAGAATAACCATAGGAGAGTACACCATAATAAGAGCAATTAATGCAGATTAACTATTTGAGAACAGCAGCCACACAAGGGAGGTACACCAGCACAACTAAAGCTGAATAATTCTCTTGAGACAGCTATGGCAGTTTCCCCTTTGTAAACAGAAACAGATCCTTTTCTGAGCTCACTAGCCACCAGCTTCAAACAAGCCCACATATCAGGAAGCCTAGATGGCAAGACATACCAAGTGGGGATATCAGCCTGCCCCCACTTAGTTCTCTAACCAGCTCGGCCAGCTGCTGGGAAGACAGAAAATGAAGATCCTGATTTCCCCAGAAACAATGAAGCAAAATCAATATTCTCAATATAGGGAGACGGGAAAGGAGGATGAACGATTTCACAGGGCGAGAAGCAGGCAAGAACCAGTAATGAAGCCAGCTACTTAATCTAAGGGTGGGGCCCCTAAAAAAAAAAAAAAGATAACAATAATTTAGTTACCACTGCTGGACTGCCAGGCACACAACCGTCCCTTCACAAGTGCATCCACCTTGCAGAAAGCATTATTTCCCACAGATTCACCCCCAGCAAGTGCCATATACACGGAGATAGATATTAGTTTCCATTGTGAATGTCATCTGTACAAAGGCAGGCTACTGCTGAGCTAGGCCTGCACAGACTGGCCTCCACCCAAACAATAGCAGCAAAAGTGCGAATTCTGCCCCAGCCCATAGGAGCTGGGGGGAGGGGGATGCTGCTTCAGAGCCCGTTTTGGACCGAGCCGGCCGCCCGCGGGTGAGCGCAAAGCTGTCAGAGCAGACCGAGGCTCTGCACCTCTTTCTCTCCGGCAGGTTGACTCTCACTCTCTATCTCCCCTCCCCTGATCTCAGCTGGAAGACAACAGAGGCTCCCCACCACCTGCTCGGCCAACAACAAGAGTCGGGGAAGGCAGCCGGGTGCCACGCAGAGGCCTACCGCAGCCCCCACACCCCGCCGGGATCCAACCCCCTTCAGTGGCCCAGGCGCGGCCTGCCCCCGCGGCTGGGGGGGGGGGGGGGGGGGGGGGGGGGG
>NW_005843400.1:11221-43509 GCF_000455745.1 Alligator sinensis | reverse complement strand
CCCGCCTCCGGGGGCCGCGAGGCCTAGAGTCAAGCGGCAGTTGATCGCGCGGCGGGTTCGCCGCGCTGCTAATAGGGAGAGGGAGGGGTGCTCCGGCCTCGGGCTGTCACCATACGGCCCCCCCCTGGTCCCTGCGAGCGCCTCCGCGGGGTGCAGCTTGGCCTAGGTTCCTCGTCTGTCTCCCTCCGCTCTCACTTCACGGGAACAGGCCCCTTGTGAGCCGGGTAGGCTCTGGCCCGTAGTTCCCAGTTCGGCTTGCACCGGGTCCGGGGCTAGGGCCTAGGCCCTGCACAGCTGCTTAGTTTCCTCCTGGTCTATCAAGCTGTTTCCCTGCGAGAACTGAGTTGCTCCCAAGCCTGGGCAGATGCAGGCGCTGGAAAGGGGGTGTCCGCAGCGCGATGGATCATCACCTATAAAGCAACAACCACCCTTTCTTCCAGTTAAAAATAAACCTTAAGTTTCAGGGATAGGGGCCTGGGGCTGTGTCATTCTGTTAGATTGAAGCAACACAACAACAAAGAGAGTTAAACCTGCAGGGCTGTGAGAGAGCTCATTCCCACAAGCAGACAGAGCAGAGGTTAGCTTGACTGGTGGAACATCAAGCCCATGAAGAAGAAGAAGAGCGGGTCGCTAACACGTGGATGAAGAGTCTAGAAATGCTGCTGGTACTGCCAAACAGGTGATTGTAAACTTTAGGTGAAGCAGGAATCAAAGGGGGTGCAAGTGCACCATCTGGATCCACCTCTATTCCCAAGGGTGGCGATTTCAATATTGGTGCCTCCAAGATCGACTTTAGAGGCCAAAGTAAAAAAATGGCATGATTCACAAGTGGTCACCTATGCTGGAGGCTGCAAGTGAGAGATGAACAGTGGAAAAAAACACCCGTTTGTTCTCCCTCTCAGCATCCAATCTCTGCCTCTCTGCGACACAGGATAATACTGGGAAGACGGACCTATGATCTGACCCAATACATGTCAGTTCTTATGTTCCTACGGTATCACAGAGACTTGGTGGGACAGCTTCCATGACTGGAATTTCAGCAGTGAGAGCTACACTCTCTTTTTGGAAAGACAGGATTGGGAGAAAAGGTGGCATTCGCTTTGTATGTCAAAAATACATATTTGTTCCCCAGTTCAGAAAGAAGATCAGAATATATGTGGGTGAAAATAAAAGGTGAAAAATACAGCACCAATAAAACGGTGAGGGTTTATCATAGACTACTAAGGATGAAAGTGTGGATGAGACACACTTCAAGAAAGTGACAAAATTTATCTCAGTTATGAGATTGTCTTGATGGGAGACTTTGATATTCCAGACACCTACTGGAAGAATCATATAGCCAAACATAAAAAGTCAAGCAAGTTTCTACCTTGTGTGGAGAACAGCATTCTTTTCCAGAAAGTTGAGGATACAATTAGGAGATCATCTATCTTGGATCTTGTCCTGACTAATAGGGAAGAATTAGTGGAGGATGCAAAGGCGAGAAAAAGATCACAATATGATAGAATTTATGATCCTAACACTGGGAAAGTGTAAGATCAGCAGAACTAGGACACTGGATTTCATAAAGGCAGCTTTCAACTGACTTAAGGAGATGGTACTCATCATGTCATGGAAGGACAGACTAAAGGATAAAGGCACCCAGGACAGCTGGAAGCTTCTAAAGAGTATTGGAAGGTCAACAAGAAGCTGTTCCAGCATGACAGAAGCATGAGAAGAATGGCAAGAGAGCAATCTGGCTGCACGGGGAGCTTCTAAGATGCTTCAAAAGCAAAAGGAAAGCATACAGGCAATGGGGAAATGGGCTGATTACCAAGAAAGCATACCAGGAAATAGAATTTGCAGGGACAAAGTCAGGAAGGCAAGAGTAAAAAATAAACTTCACCTGGTAAAGCAAGTTAAGGACAACAAAAAGACATTATAAAAATACTAGCAAATTCCCCATAAAGAATGACCGTGGGGGGCAGGTGGGCAGGGATGGAGCCCCGTGTCCAGCTCCGCCCCACCCCCCCAGTCACGCCAGGCCCAGGCCCACTGCCCCCACCATGCCCCCCACTTCACCACTCTGAGCTCTTCCCCACTCCCCCCGCTACACCCTTGCTCCCCACCACCACTCTGGCTCTGGCCCTGCTCCACCCCCCTCCGCCTGTCTGGGCTTGGGAGGGCAGGGAGGGAGATTGAAAGTGCAGGAGGGAGTGGGGCAGGTGCAAATTATTTGCTCCTGCCCCACTCCCTCCTGCACTGTGGGGATTACCCCACGACCCAGCCATGCCGGTGCCCCTTTCACAGTGACTGGGGCCCCGGTTTGTGGGACAATCGGACCCTAGCAGCTCCTCCAGAGGTGTGGTGCTGGGAAGCTGGGGGCATGGGGCCCCCAGTCTGTGCATAGGGTAGGGGCAGGATCTACCTCTGCTCCCTGCCTTGCTGCCGCTGCTTTGACAGTGGCGCGGTGCAGCGCCATGCGAGTCCCGCTGTGTAGCAGGTCATGGTGCAGCACCGCTGTCAAAGCAGTAGTAGCAAGGCAGGAAGCAGAAGCAAAGCCCACCCTTGCCCTGTGCACAGATGGGGGACAATGTGCCCCCCTGCTCCGCTCACTGGTGTCATGCCTCTGGAGGAGCTGCCAAGCTCCAATTGTCCCATGACCCCGCCCAGGTGGGGCGACATTCACTGTGAACAGGGCCCTGGCTGGGCCAGGGCATGGGGCAATTAAAGCCCAGTGGGTGGTCCAGGGCCATGGCACCAGGGAGCCAAAGTGAGGGAGAATGTGCCCTGGTTCCCCCGTGGTGCACGCAGCGGCAGAAGCCGCCTGTCCTCACCCCTGGAGGAACCACTGGGCTCCAACTGCCCCATTACTCAGCCCAGCCTGAGCACAGCCCACCCCACCCACCCTCTTGGCAGCGTATGCACAGTTGGGCCAGAGTATTCTGGACAGACAGATGGACAGAGGGTCTAAGGCTTTTATTATATTAGAAATTAGGCCAGAAAAGAAAAACCAAGGAAGGTATGGGTCCTCAATTAAATAGACAGGCCAAACTCTTAACAAGATGTTGGCTCAGAGTGGCACGAGATGCATGGGTGCATGCCTGCCATGCCCCCACACCCTGAAGCCCCCCAGCGACCTCCAACAGCCACAGAGCACCCCGATGACCCCCAGCACAGCTGGAGGTAAGTGGAGCCTGTGGTGGAAGGGGACTAGGGTAGCTCAGCTGTGGCGAGGCAGCTGAGAGGAGCCAAGGAGGGTCTCGCCCTGCCCTGGCTCCTATTTGGCCCAGCCTCCCAGGGAGCCACACGAACAGGACACACAAATAGGCGTGCTTCTGGGCCCAGCACATGGCTTAGCGTGGCAGTTCACTCAGGACGGTGAGCGGGAGGGCCCGAGGCCCTGCTAGTGAGCCCTAGGGAAGCTAGTGCCATCAGTAGCCGGATTACCAGCGGCACAACGTGGATGGGCACACGCCACACCCCAAGGGTCCCCTTGGAATCTGCAGCCTCTCCCTCTGGCACCTCAGAGGCCGTCACCCAGATGGAACCCACAGTTCTGGGCTCCACACAGACAGAGCCTCTGGCTCTTGGTTGCCTGGCATATTGCCAGGCACATGGGACCAGGACCATGACCACCTCCTCTTGCAGGGTTTGCTCCACTTTGGAGTCTCTGGGGCACCAGATTGAGGAGCTCCAGGCCACAGTCCAGAGACTACATGCCATCAGGGATGGTAAGCAGGAGATAGACTCCTACTGCCAGGCCCTTCACTCCCTGGAGGCAGAGGGTAGACCAAGGTCACCTTCCAGGACAAGGGAGGACTCAGGGATCTCCCACACAGTCCGGCCAGGGGGTTGGACCAAGGTGGTCAGCGGTCCCAAGGCCCGCTGCACCAAGGTCCCCTCCCCTCTGGAGCTTTGCAACAGGTACAAATCTCTTGCAGCCCCAATAGAGCCTGCAGAGCTGCCAGCTGCTGCTGGCAATGCAGGCTCACCCACAACTACCATCCCTGCTCTCCCTAAGGCCACTCATAGAGTGGTGGTTGTGGGAGACTCCCTCCTGAGGGCGACTGAGGGTGCAATCCGTCGCCCCACCCCCTTAGCCTGGGAGGTCTGCTGCTTCCTGGGAACCCGTGTCCAGGACATGGCCAAGAGGATCCCTAACTCATCCAGCCCACCAACCACTACCCTATGCTCCTTTATCCACGTGGGCATGAATGACACGGCTCGGAGCAATCCCAGCCATGTTATGAGACGCTACATTGTTTTGGGAGCGGGGTTTAAGGGGTTGGGGGCACAGGTGGTGTTTTCCTCGATCCTCCCAGTTTCGGGCTATGGGCTGAGGAGGGAGAGGAGGATCAAGGTAGTCAACCAAAGACTGAAGAGCTGGTGTCATCATGAAGGCTTAGGCTTCTATGATCACAGTCCACTGCCTCTCTCACCAAAGAGCAGTCTGCTGTGGGGAGAGAGCCTCCACCTCACTCCGCTGGGGAGGAAGTTCTTCTCAGCCAGATTGGCTGACCTGTTCGACCGGGCTTTAAACTAAGCCCACCAGGGGTTGGGGAGATTATCGCCACTGCTAGCCCACAAGGCAACCCTTGTAAATCTAGCAAACTAAGGCACTTAAGGGAACCCACCCCTACCCTACCTCCAGAATGATCTGTGGGGAAGGCAAGGGCCCCCAATGGGACACTTGCCTGCCTGTACACCAATGCCAGGAGCTTGGGGAATAAACAGGAGGAACTGGTCTTCCTGCTAAATGAGAATGACTATGACTTCATAGGGATAATGGAGACCTAGTGGGACTCCACCTATGACTGGGCTACAGGTATAGATGGCTGTACCCTGTACAGGAGAGATTGGGCAAATAAAAAGGGTTAGGGTGTAGCTCTCTATGTCAAGGACAGCTACACAGCCCTGCAAATTGACATTGGCACCCAGGGAGGACGACTGGAGTCCCTTTGGGTTAAAATATGTGGGGAACATGGCATAGGGGACACCATGGTAGGAGTCTACTACAGATCTAACCAGAAACAAGCACTTGACGAGGAATTCACCAGGGAACTGGCTGAGGCTGCACGTTCTCGGTACAGGGTTGTCATGGGAGACTTTAACTACCCGGACATCTCATGGGAAGAGCACTCAGCCAAATCCAATTGGTCACAAAGCTTCCTCACGTGCACAGCCAAGTTCTACCTGACTCAAGAAGTCTATGGGCCAACAAGAGGTCAAGCATTGCTAGACCTGGTACTGGCCAAAGGGGATAATCTAGTCAGTAACCTGAGAATCGATGGAAAGCTGGGTGATGCTGAACATGAGCTGATCATCCTCCCACTGTACTCAGCCTTGGTGAGGCCACAGCTGGAGTACTGCATCCAATTCTGGGCTCCACAATTCAATAAGGATGTCGAGAAGCTTGAGAGAGTCCAGAGGAGAGCCACGTGCATGATCAGAGGGCAAGAGAACAGGCCTTATGAAGAGAGGCTGAGAGCCATGGGACTCTTCAGCCTGGAAAAGCTCAGGCTCAGAGGGACCTGGTGACTGCCTATAAATACATAAGGGGTGTGCATTAGGATCTGGGGGAACATCTGTTCACCAGAGCACCCCAAGGGATAACAGGGACCAATGGTCATAAACTCCTCCAAGACTGTTTTAGGCTGGACATAAGGAAAAATTTATTTACTGTCCAAGCCCCCAAAGCCTGGAATAGACTCCCTCCAGAAGTGGTGCAGGCACCTACTCTGGATTAATTCAAGAAACGTTTGGATGCTTATCTTGCTGGGATCCTTTGACCCTAACTGACTTCCTACCCCTGGGGCAGGGGGCTGGACTTGATGATCTGCAAGGTCCCTTCCAGCCCTAACATCTATGAAATCTATGAAAGAAGACAGAACTGCTCAACAACTATTTTGCTTCAGTCTTCACAAAAAAAAATTGCTGAAACCAGATAGCTGACAAGAATTATTTGGATAAGGAAGGGGACAAGCTGAGGGATGACAGAAGAAAGAGAGAGCTTTTGATAGGTCTGAATGAATTCAGCTCAGCATGGCTTAATAAATTTCATACTAGGTACTTAACTGGCAGAGAAAATCACAGACACCACGGCAATAATATTTACAAAGGTGTGAGACATAGGCAAGGTACCAGAAGACTGGAAAAGGTCCAATAGAGTGCCCCTCTTTAAAAAGGCAAAAAGGAGAACATGGGAAACTACAGACTGGTTAGCCTCGCTTTGATACCTGGGAAGTGACTGAAGTTTATCATAAGAAAGTCTTATTTGCAAGCATCTGGAGGAGAAGGCTGATCACAAGCAGCCAGCGTGGATTTATTATGAACAAACAAATTGTGCCAAACAAGCTTGATCTCCTCCCTTGACGAGATAACTACTTGGTAGATGAAGGGAATGCTGTAGCTGGATTTCAGCAAGGCTTTTGACAGAGTCCCATATGACCTCATAAACAAATTGGAGAAATATGGGTTAGATAAAACTATTAGGTGGATTGATAACTGGCTCAATAGTTGCACACAAAGGGTAATTATAAATGGATCCACATCAGAGTGGCAAGAAGTTTCAAGTGGAGTCCCACAAGGTTCTGTCCTGGTCCTAGTGCTGTTCAGCATGTTTATTAAGGATATGAATGCTGGAATAGAGAGCTTCTTGAGCAAATCTACAGACAACATGAAATTGGGAAGGACTGCGAACACATTGGAGCAGAGTGCAATTTAGAAGGATCCTGGCAGATCAGAAAGTTGGGCTGGAGCCAGCAGGATGAAATTCAATGCTGACAAATACAAAGTGCTACACCTTGGGAAGCATAATCAAAACCACATATACAAGATGGGTGAGACCTGGCTGGATGGCAACACTATGGATCTAGGGGTCTTGGTGTATCACAGACTCGATATGAATCTGCAGTGTGATGCAGCAGTACAAAAAGTGAATGAGGTTTTGGGCTGCATTGACAGAAGCATTAGGTACAAGATGCAAGAGATGATAGAGCCTCTTTTTCTCAGAGCTGGTTAAGCCTCATCTAGAGGCTTGTGTGCAGCTTTGGGCTTGAACATCGTCTGTCACTTTACCCATGGCAGGTTAGGACACTGCTTTGTGGTTGTGTGGCAGAACTACACTAGGTGGCCTCTGGCAATCCTTTCCAGCCCTACTTTTCTACAATACTATATCAGCATGTTAAAAAGTTGAATTAATTTGAATAAACTAATTTCTAAACCAGTTTTGTGTCAAGTCCATCATGTATACTTTACAATCACTACACTGTAAAGGTTCATAGAGTCATAGAATCATAGAAGTAGGGTCGGAAGGGACCTTGTAGATCTTCAAGTCTGACCCCCTGCCTGGGCAGAAGAAACCTGGGCTCAAATGACCCCAGCCAGGTAGGTATCAAGCTGCTTCTTAAAGACCCCCAGGGTCTTCTTAAAGACCCCCACTTCCCTTGGAAGTTGGTTCCAGATCCTAGCTGCCCTAACTGTGAAGTAGTTCTTACGGATGTCTAATCTAAACCTACTTTCCAACAACTTGTGGCTGTTATTCCTTGTTATCCCAGGGGGCGCTAGGGGAAACAAGGTCTCCCCCAAACCCTTCTGGTCCCCCCTAGTGAGTTTATAGACGGTCACAAGGTCCCCCCTCAGCCTTCCCTTGTGACAGAACAATATAATTAATAATATTTAAGAACTTCTTTCCTACCTATTACAAAATATAAGCGCATAGGCCACGTCCAGATGTGTGTTGACATTTGGTTCCCTGGGGATAACCTTGTGCCACTGCTAGTTGTTCCTGGGGAACGCCAGTGCCACATGTGTTCTGGCATGCAGCAAGGTACCCCAGGTGGGGTACAGGAGGCCGAGGCCAGCACTGAGCTGGCCCCAGCAGCCTTACCTGGGGACCTCCTGGGGCTACAGCAGCAGTGATCCTGCCATGCTATTGAGTGTTGCTCTGGCTGGCTAGGCTTCAGCTTTGGGAGGCGCACGCTGCTGGTACATGTGCCCAGGGCTGTCCCTAGCGGGGAGCAAATCAGGGCAACTGCCCCAGGCCCTGTGCTTTGGGGGGCCCCATGGAGCTAGGACAGCTTTGTGTCCAGCCGCTTGCCACCCCCAGCCCCCAGCCGCTGTATCCAGGCCCCACAAAAGCTGATTTGCCCCAGGCCCCGCGCCCTGCTATGGTTGTCTTGATGTGCCATTCCCCTTTTTTTTCGGGGGGGGGGCGGTATATATCCAGGGGTCAAAAAAAAAAAACAACCACCCCACACACCTCCACGGTGCTTCCTTGAAGCACGGAGATTAACTGAACATGTGGTATGTGGCACCACAGATGCCATATATCACACAGCAGCGCTTGTCTGAACATACTGTTTCTGAGTTGGGTTGTATACCTAGTTAAATTGTACTGACATAAAATAGCAGGCTGTGAGGTCACAGCTTTTTCCATCTGCACATAATTTGCTCTGATCTTTGTGTTCCAGAGTATGTTTAAAACTTCAGTCTTGTATTTTCTGAGCTATTATGCAGAGTAAAACTGACAGCTCTTTAGACAGTCACACTGCAGATGGCTTTGTCATTTCATGTTAGTAGACATCTCCACTGTGCTTTAGGCATTACATATTAGGAAAAATTTTCTCACTAGGAGAGTAGTGAAGCACTGAAACAGCTTACCCAGAGAGGTTGTGGAAACTCCGTTCTTGAAGGTATTTAAGATTCTGCTAGACAAAGCCTTGGCTGGGATGATCTACCTGAGGATAGTCCTGCTTGGAGCAGGGGGTTGGATCAGATGACCTCCTGAGGTTTCTTCCAACCCTAATTTTCTATGATTCTATAGTTACAGAAGCACACTGAAGCACCAAACAGCACTGTCTAAGGGTATGTCTTCACTGACAAAAAGGGGTATTGTTATTGTGGGGATAAATCATGCGTGGTAGCTGTCCTGCTATAAAAGCATAGTGAAGATAAGGCTTTACAGCTAAGTAAACTAGGTAACGTCAACACCATACTGATTTCATGATAAAAATGACTACCACCACTTTAGGATTTGTCAGTGAGCTTACTGTTGTTAATTCACTTGCTCCCTCTTCGGCTCTCAGTTCTTAATTCCAATCTTGCTTTCCTTTGTGCACAGTGGCACAACTTCAACAGGAGGAACGGAGACTGTGCCTCCCACCCCCTTACCCTATAGCCTGATAGTTAGGATACCATCATGAGAAATGTAGGTTTGAACCCCCTCAGGCTAAAAAGGGCTTAGAACCCAAAATTCAATTTCTTGTGGAGTATTCTAACCACTAGTTTTACATATAAAAAGCTGGATGCTGGCTGATTTTTCAATTAAGGTTGCCATGGCTGCTGTTCTTTGTCCTGTACTCAGTTCCGTCAGTGTGTTAAGCATGCTCAGACCATGTTGACAGGATTGGGCCTCCTCAGGGAAATTAGGCATGTGGACTCCAAATAAACTTAAAGCATTAGATAGGTGAAAAATGATGAAAAAACTTAGGTGTCTATGACCCTTTCAGGCAGCTAACTGCTTCTGTAGGTTTTTTGTGAATCAATCACTCAGACCTATGTCTAAATTGCACTTGCTCAGCCATAATCTCTACTTCAGCCTGCTAGGTTGTATGCAAACGTGATTTTAGAACACAGCATTTTTCCTAGTGAAGCTGCACCTGTGACTTCAAAAGTGATAGTATTTGATTCTCATCTTAAGGGATAGCTGTAGGTCAAACCAAGTGATGCTTTGGACACCAAGTAGGTCAAACCAGTTTGTAACCTCAAAATCATGATGATTTGAAACAATCTGTGCTGCTTGTTTTGCTGCTGACCCCCCAAATAACACTGTGTTGGCACACTGATTCAGTTACAGTGACCTGCTTTTACCCAAGGCATATCCACATTTGCAAAAAAGTGTATTTTTAACAGGTATTAGAAGATATGTATTAACTGATACATATTTAAATCTTAGGGCAGATGAGGCAAGTTATGGTTTTAATACTTAGTAACTGGATGAGGTTAACCCTACCTTTCATCACCCAAATCATATTAAAATCACAGGTTGTTTGGTCCTCTCTAGGATTTTAATATATTGAAAAAGGCATCTACTAAGGCATTATCTTCACTGCAAAAAAAAGAAGAGGTGTGTGTTTAGCTTGAGTTAACATCCTAATAAGAAAAGGCAGTTTGTTGAATCCCATACGATAGCAGGCTGAGTTAAAGACTATGGGGAGAGACTTCATTAAAATTGTAACTTGCTTTAAAAACAACTCTCTCCCCTTTTATTTATAGTGAAGACAAGGTCTGAATCATTAAAGCAGTTTCATAAGAACCCTGGCTTTTCCTTGGTGGTCTCCCATTCAAGTATTGATCTGGTCTGACCCTGCTGGTTTGTGAGAGCTGATAGCACAGCCTGAGGTCACTTAGCTGTGGAGCTCTTAATGAGATTACATGAAATGTGCGTTAAAAGTAGACAGATTCCAATAACGTCTGTTCTACAAATAGGCTTCAGTGTACTCTCCAGAAAAAGCTTAAACATTTTTCTAGCTGTTCTGGTTACAGAGATAATTGTAAGAAGGTAACAGATGCAGTGTTCAAATCTTAACCAAGGCATGCTCCTCTTTGTGTGTTTAAATGGGAGGTGAATTCACATCTAATTACAGGGTTAGTATCAGCATCCAACATGCATCAAGTACATCTGGCAACAGAGATCAGATCATACTCATCTGAAAAAAACATTCCAGCTCATTCAAAAAGATATGCTTTAGGAACAAGAGTAGATATCTAAAATTTGCAAGTACTCAAATATTCTGTCAGGTTTTGTTTATTAGTGACAGATAAGATTACTCAGCAATTTCAGTTTGTAAAAGTCTGGGTAGAATGAAGTGTCAAGTTTAGAAATCATGTATCACAGGATTTAGTGGTGTACACAGAAAACATGGTCCAGCATCAGAAATGGCGCTACATTTTAAAATTTACCTTATGTGGAATTTAAGAGCTGTGTTGGATCTGCTGTTCAAAAGTGAAAAAGTAAAGAGTAAAATATTGGGTTTTGATCCTGCAGACACAAGTATTCTGACTGAACATGAGGATTATTCTCATGCATCAAATTAAGCACAAACAAACATATATGCTTACACCATAAGATTTATTTCTGTCACCAAAGTAGCCATCTTCTTAGCATACGCAGCAAAATGGTCTACTTGTCAGATCTGCTAAGCAAGATGGTACTATTTTCTCACAGCGACTCTTTAAAATAGACCTGCCTGCATTAGTTATTTTGCATGATTTTCTAATGCTATCTAGTATTATTTTCAGACATTTTCCCCATGAAGCCAGTAGATGTTTGTCTTCTCAGCCATGTAATACCTAAATGAGAAAGGAATTGTACCCCTTTTATTGAACTGTATTTTACTTTAATTGTTAAATTTTGACTAGAATGGTTTGTCACAGTTCAGGTCCCTGCAAGTTCAGTTAAAAAGGGAGAAACTGCTAATGCAGTCAGTTATCTTTGATTAAGTCCTGCTTATTTACAGAGAATGGACAATATGTCCTGTTTCCCATAATGAGGGAGACATCAAACAACAGGATGCAGTTTGCTTGATGCTCCATGCCCCAGTCAACATTTGCAGATGACACCAAGCTGGGGGGAGTAGTAGATACACTGGAGGGTAGGGCTAAATTTCAGAGATACCTTGACAAGTTGGAGGATTGGACCAAAATAATCTCATGATGTTTAATAAGGGCAAGTGCAAAGTCCTACACTGAAGATGGAACAATTCCATGTACCAGTACAGTCTGGAGACTGACTGACTAAGCAGCAGCCCTGCAGAAAAGGACCTGGGGGTTACAGTGGACAATAAGCTGAATATGAGCCAACAGTGTGCCCTTGTTGCCAAGAAGGCTAATGACATACTGGGCTGCATTAGCAGGAGCATTGCCAGCAAATCAAGAGAAGTAATTCTTCTCCTGTATTTGGCACTGGTGAGGCCACATCTCGGCTAGAGACAGAAGTTACACATAAACCAGTTTAAGTGATCAGAAACTGGTTTAAACCTGTAACAGAACAGAAGTTCAGTGCACATAAACCAGTTTCAAAATGCCTGAAACTGGTTTGAGATAAACCTGGCTGAATGTAGTATCAGCCTTAACTGACTGAGGTCAAACTAATTTATGGAACTTCTGTCCCACATCCCTTCCTGGTTTAAGTTCAATCAGAGTCCCCCAGCATCCCAGCATGCCCTGTAGCACTAGGCTGGGCTCTGCTGTCTGCTCCAGTGGAGCAGGGCTGGCCCCGCCCCGCCCCTCTGCTCTCTAGCCAGAGAAGGGGCAGGGGCATGGCCAAATGGCAGCCCCCCCCAAAGGCAAAGGCAGCAGAGAAGGGGTTTATTCCCCACTCCCTCCCCTATTCCACCAGCACAGACCAGGGGCTCAGCAGCCAATCAGGCATTTTGCCCCACTTGCCACTTGAGCAGCGGAGGGGGGCGTGGCCAGCCCCGGCAGCAGCCTCAAGTGAATGGGGGATGGAGGTGGGCTTAATTCCCCCCTCCCTTCCCTGTCCCACAGGCGTGCCAGGGTCTACCTGGCTGGGGCAGAGCAGCCCATGTTGGGGTCCCCCACTCCATCGCTGCTGCAATGGTAGGGACAGGGATGTGGCCAGACCCCAGCCAGATCAGCTCTCTAAGGTGAGAGGTGCAGGGAGGGGGTTTATTATCTACTCCATCCCTCTCCCCACAAGGGACCACAGGTGGGGTCTACTAGCCCTGGCCGTTGCCTCCACCACTAGGCCCCAGCTAGGCAGACCCTGGTGGGGTTTCCTTGGGGGGAGAGGGGAGGGAGAGGGGAATAAGCCTCCAACCTGCCCCTTTTGCACCAGGGGGCCATGCCCCTGTAGCAGTGATGTTGGTGGGGGGGACCTGACATGGGCTGCTCTGTCCCAACCAGGCAGCACGCTGGTGGAATAGGGGAGGGAGGGGGGAATTAAACCCCCATCTATCCCCCATCGCTTAAGGCTGCTGCTGGGGCTGGCCATGCCCCTCGACACTCAAATGGTGAGAGGGGAGGGTGGGAAATGCCTAGCAGGGGCTGCTTCCCCCTTCCCTCTCCAGGACTGGGGTCCCTGCAGGCCAGGGTGGGGGTTTAAACCCTTCCCCTATCATACTCAGCCTGCTGGGGCCTCACCACACCCCCTCAGCTCAGTTTCCCTCCAGTCAAGGGCTCGCTCTAGCACTCACTGGCTTCTAGCCTGAGCCACTGCAGACAGATGCCTGCATTTACAGAAACAAAAGTGAATGTCTATTCACTTGCTTGCCAGTTTAATCTATGCAGGTTAGACTAACCTGCAAAGATTGAATTGATTCAGGCTTGGGCTTTTTGAATATCTGTACTTAGCCCTGGAGTACCGTATCAACTTTTGGGACCCCCCACCTTAAAAAAGAATGTGGACAAATTGGAGAGAGACCAGCAAAGGACAATGAAAATGGTGAGAGGGCTGGGGCACATGACTTATGAGGACAGGCTAAAGGAGCTGGGCTTAGTTCTAGTCTGGAGAAGAGGAGACTGAGGGGGATTTAACAGTAGTGTTCAACTACCTGAAGGGTGGTTCCAAAGACTATGGAGCTAGACTGTTCTCAGTGATGGAAGATGACAGAACAAGGAGCAATGGTCTCAAGTTACAGCAAGGGAAGTTTAGGTTAGCTATTAGGAAAAACTTCTCACTAGGTGGGTAGTAAAACCCTGGAACAGGTTACCCAGAGAGGTTGTGGGCATTTCATTCTTGGAGGTTTTTAAAAGATCCAGCTAGACAGAGCCTTGGCTGGGATGATCTAGCTGGAGATGGTCCTATTTTGAGCAGGGGGTTGGACTAGATGACCTCCCAAGGTCCCTTCCAACCCTAATGTTCTATGATTCTAACATTTAGCCAAAAAAAGCGCTCTCTCAGTGCTATCATCAGCGCCTTTTTTTTTGTTGCACCTGGCATTAAACCTCCCTCAGTCTTCTGCTCCATTTCTGTGTCTGTTTCTTGATTTTTTTCTTTTGCCTCTCTCTCTCAATGCCCCCTTTTCACTAGAAATGATAGCCAGGGAAATCCCTCCATCTACAGAGGTCAAATTCATTAGTGCCCTACACATGCCTTTGTTTTGGTTGGTGACATGAGTTCACCTTTCGGTTATGGCTGCTATTGTTTGATTAAAGGATCTTTAGTGTTTTTTCAGCTGTCTTAAATGAAGAGCTGTAATTATACTTGCCAGCTCCAATGACATTTCACTCACATAATATATAAAGGAAATCTAGAAGGTGGTGGTGGGGAAGGGGTGAGGTTCATACTTCATGCAGGTTCCATCTATAGTATCAACAACCAAAGCACTCATAATTCTTGTGCTAGGCCCCCAAAATCATGAGTGGTTTTAAACAGTCGTGTGATTTATAATAATAAATTTTGAGCTCATTTGTCATCAAATATTTTAGCCTTTGGAGTACCCTCATGTTGCATTTAAAAGCTTTTTTTTCACAGTTATAAGCAGAGGCGTAACAAGGTAATTCAGCAGCAGCATATGGGACAGTGGCCACAACCAAGTTATCAGTAGTGGCAACTGCTATTTTTCCACTCCCTGTAAGTCAGCACCCACAGCTGATAACCTGGTCACCTCCCAGACTACTTAGTTATGCTGCTGGTTATAAGAACTAAAATTTTTTTTTTTTTTTTTTAAAGAAAGCTGAAAGTCTGTTTGTCTCAAGTTGTTGGAACTTCCATACATTCTTAACTATTAAGAGTTCATAATACTGTCACACTGGTGACTATTGATTAGGAAAAATGTGATATAAAAGACTCAAGAGTGTGCAAACCAAGCAACCAAGAGGGAAATAAGTTTTTCTTCAGGACTTCACTACACACCACTATTTTGCAGTAATTTAAAAATGGTATAAAAACTAATTTAGTTAAATTGGCTGTAACCTCCCCTTATAAACATTCCAGGGTCACTGTGTTTTAACTATACTGATGACAAATTTACTTGAATCAATAGGAAAATATATAGTGTAGACCAGCCCCTCAAACGTAGGCTCAGGAGTAACTTGGTGGCACCCCATAAATATATAATGGGTATGCACCAGGAACTGGGAGAACGACTGTTCACCAGAGCACCCCACGGGAAGACAAGGTCCAATGGTCACAAAGTCTTGGAAGACCATTTTAGGCTGGACACAAGGAAAAACTTCTTTACTGTCCGAATCCCCAGAGGTAGTACAGGCACCTACTCTTGATTCCTTTAAGAAACACTTGGATACCTATCTTGCTGGGATCATTTGACCCCTGCTGACTTCCTGCCCTTTGGGCAGGGGGCTGGACCTGATGACCTTGCAAGGTCCCTTCCAGCCCTAATGTCTATGAAATCTATGAACATATGTTCAGTTTCTATGGCCATTATGTTGCACCAAGGAAGCCTGCATTAAAGATTCAGCACCCTCCTCTAGTCAATGAAGGTGTTGTGTCACAGATCACAGTATGCATCCTTGACATTTCCCAGAGATCTTCCAGCAAAACTACAGAAAAATCAGACTTGACATCCCTGATATTTTCAAGGAAAAAAAAGACAAGCTAAAAAACCTGAGTCGTCAACATATTTTCAAGCTTTCTTTATAAATTATAAAGAGACACAAGGACACACAATCATCTTTAAAATTATTTTTGGCCTCCCTTTCAGAAAACCAGTTTGTACCACATTTTCACTCCCTAATCACCTTCTCCACTGTCTAGAAGCATTGTTTTGTTAATTTATTTAAATGTTAAGGTCTTTGTTTCTGTTCTGTTCATCACCAAGTACACTGTCAACTCTCAGCAAATCAATATTAAAATTAGAATAAGTCCAAGAGAAAGAAAATCCACTCTCCCAGCTTAAAGAAATATTTGGCAGACAGTTGTCACAGGCTTTGTCAAAATTCCCTTAAGATTTCTATTGTCCCTGCTAATAAATAAGAGCTTCTTTATTACGTGGGTGCCATAGATAAAAAAAAATTGTTTATCCAAAACCTGAATATAGAATATTTTGTAAATCCATGGCAAAGATTCATCAGTGTAAAAGAAAAAGTACTTCCATGTATTTGAAGAAAAGAGCTCTAGGTTTCAAAAGATAACACCACTGTTTATTTGCGACAGTGGCACAGGAGAACTCTCTGCTCTAAGCAAACACAAACTATGTTGAGTGATAGCCACTGTGCCTGAAACCTGATGGGTTGATAGAAAAAAATGCCATTATAAAACATTTTTGTTTACTATAAATATTCAAAAGCTTAAGAATTAATTTCAGGGTAAGTTTTTTGTTGAAAACTAAGATTATTCTTTATTAGTTCAGACTCCAACAGATTTCACTAGTTATCAAAACTGATACTCTGTGATTTATGTTTTTGAATACTATAGGTTACCAGATAATGTAATTCTGGGATTCTGAAGTTGGAGATGAACTCCTCAGACTACAAGGAGTTAGGCTGGTTGGGGGTGATTCAAGATATATATTTCCCCCTAGATTTAACCTTTAGACCTAACCTTTGACATTTATGTCAAAAATCTGAATGATCTCCACACAGATGATTGGAAACCACACTGGTAGCCACCCTAGAAATACCCAAGAGAGAATGAGATAGTGAAATACAAGCAATCTTTTGCATATTTGACAGAAATACATTTGAGTTTACTTAGTCAAACTCAATGTTTTAGAATATTTTACCAATATACACTCATTTTCTCAGCTCATATCTTCTTTAGTTAATGAAAAATGTAACATTTAAATCGTATTGTTTATGATAAATATTATTTTGTATCTTGATTTCAGTTTTTGCTCAGAAAAGGAGTAAGACTGTGAAGCAATCAATTATGTACCAGATGCTCTGCACAGGCTCTCCTTAATTCCTGAATTACAATCCAGGTGGAGCTTGAATATAGTTATATTTCTTGTAGATACATAAAAGACAAGATCTCATTACATGGTAAGAAATCCTGACAAAGGCCATTCACAGCTGTGACAGATATCATGGTGAAAGGCATATATAACAGCAACAACAATGTGAATAATTGTCAAAATTGTAGGCTTGTACCAGTCCAAAGCAGTAATAATTTTCCAACATCATACATGGCAAAATAATGCCTTGAGATCCAACGATGAAAGACACTATAGAGTGTGAAGCAATACAATAATAAATGCCTAAGGTTACAAAAGCAAAAGGCAAGGAGGAGTATTTCTTCAGACCTAGCTGCTGCTGAATTGTCACTGCTATCTTTTGATTCATAATACTCTGTGCTGCCTTTTGATTCATAAGGCATTGCTTCCTAGGGGCCCTTCAAAATAATAGCTAAATCCACTTCAACCCTCTTTATGGGCAATGTCCCAATAGTTTTAATTAAAATAAATAAAATTCAAGGCTACTAACAGAATATATCCATTCACAACTGCATGTCATAATCTTTCCCTGCCATCTTACCCTACCATGTACCTTCTTTTGTCTTTTTATATCATCCTTCTAATCTTAAAACTAATTTAGACCCTACTCATACAAACTACTCTTTGGACAGCAGGTAGTTACTGAGGGGAAGGAGAGATGAACAAAGAATCCAATTAAATGCTGTGTAATTAGTTCTTAAAAAACATATTTGTATTTGGGAATTTAGAAGCATAGCAGGCACTGATCTTAAAAGGGCACAGGTGGTCCATTTAATTATATTAGTTCCTTTGCAGCAAAATCACTTGTGATTTTTTTTAAGCTCATTCCTGGAGGTCATAACAGCAGGTCTCATTTGAGGTCTAGGGAGTAGGTTTGCCTATTCAAGAATGTAACACCAATATAGCTTAAGGAACGCATTGAGCTGAACAGGTGGTAACTGCCGTGTGGATTCTTAATTTGGCATGAATGGCTTATTTTGGTGTACATCAATTGACAACAGGTTTAAATCAAATAAAAGTAAGAGTCCTTTCAGCTTTTTGCACTGGTTTAGCTATACTGGTTTAAACACTGATTTAAGTTAAACTGGTATAGCTTTCCCACGTGGACAAGGCATCAATCTCTCTTCCCCTTCCAGGCTCTTCTACTCCCCTTGAGTAATGGGGTCCTGATTCAACAGCACAAGTCTTACATTTTTTACCTATTCTGCCTTTTGACTCAATTGCTTCCTCCCTTGCTACTGTACAATAGAGGATATACAAGGAAAAGAGCAGACATAAAATAGAGGACCCTTCTTATGTCCACAGCAGTATCTCCTTCTTTCTGTCAGGCCCTTGACAGGAGATAAGCTGAGTTGAGTAGATTTCACTAAATCTCAAGACTAGTGTCTACCTGTTCTTCTGATTCTCAGTCTATGAGGTGATTGCGCAGCATGCCATAAAGCTAAGATCTTTAGTCTCAGAAAAGATAGTACGTTCCAACGCTAGGTTTCCTTCAGCTACTTTGAGCAATGAGCACAAGCAGTATATAGAACTTATGTTAACTTTAATGTCTTAATTTATATGCACACATTTCAATGACATGATATTTATATATTATATATGCTGCTTTGTTGAGTATACAAAGTATAGGATGATTTATTATATTATTTAAGAGGTGAGAGTGTCCTTGAGAAGTGCTAAAATATATATACAAACATTCTCTTCACAGCTTTTGATGGAGTATGTATATAAAGGTTAAATGAACCATTCCAGATTAATACCATGTCATGCCAGTTTTTAATTTTTATTTTTTTAAACTTTATGACAAAGTGATTTCACAATGTTGGCTGATTTTGGAGACCGGGTTCCTCCTAGGATTAAGCTCCTGACCCATCCCAGCATGCCCCTAACACCAGTGACTCCTGTGGAAGCAGGCAAATTTAGAGTAAATGGATCCAGCTCTGTATTTGAAGGAAAGGGCTCCCTGTGCTAGGGTAATATACTGAACTTTTGACAGCGTCTGATTTTAGATAAACGTACTAAAGAATAAATTGAAGTATGATGACCTCTTCTGGTGCACAGAAAATATCTGTGGGTCTGGGACAGGAAGTGGCAGATGGTTGTTATGATGCTATGTTTGTAGCCAAGAGAAATAAAGTTATATAAAATAATAATAGATTATCTTTTTCAGTTTTACTGCACATAGAATATTATCATGGAAAAAAGACAAGGTCTGATGCGTACACTCCACTTTTTATATCTAGCACACACTGAGAGCTTGTAATTTACCAACAAAAAGAGAAATGTACATCCCTTAGGCATCCTCATTATATTTAAATGACCTCTTTTCTCAAATTCTAATCATGTTCACTAAATGGACCAGCTTCCCCCTCAGGTAATCTATCATTTATTTTCTCCCCTACTTAGCTCCAATCCTGCAACCAGCTCAGATTGGATAGATTTTTGTGTCCACATAGAGGATAATACATGACTGGGACTTGAGAGTGTGATCCAAATTTTTCTGAATTCCCTAGCACTATGTCAGGGAGGGGGAAGATTTAGCTCTTCTAAAACTTTGTATACACATACATGTATGGCAGCTACAGGTATAAATCACCCATATAAATAAACAAACCTAGAGTTCTGTAATCTTTATCCCATTAATGTGTAATCCTGCATAAAGATGATGGGATCACAAGGCAATTCGACACTAGTGGCAATTTGGGAAAGATGTTGTCTGTGTGCTGATTTTTTGTGGTGAAAATGGGTTATTTTTTCCTCACCTTTTTTGTTTTGCTATCAGGTCTAATTTATGGCTCGAGGTTTTGTTATTTGTTACACTTTGCTGACAAAAGTGACCAGTGTAGAAAAAGCATCTTTTTTTTTTTCTTTTAAAATATATCAATAAAATTCTATTGTAATTTAAAGACTAATTGTGAGCGTTTCCCAAGCAGGAGAGGGTTGGGCTGTGAAAGCCACTAAGTACTTGTCTATGAGAAAGGTGCACTCATTTAACTAAAGAGTGGTAGTTAGTCATGTCATGTAAAAGGCAGTGCAGGAAAGCACCTGGGAAACTAACTGGTTCAAAGAAGCATGAGCTTTTGCAGGTGACAGCCTCTCCAAACCAATCAGTCTCTAAAGGTGCTATCCTGCCTTGCCTTCTGCCTGATGTTATTTTTAAACCAGAAAAATCTCCTTGTAGATCCTCATTTTCGTTTATGCATGGCTTATTTCAGATTTATTATTTGTTTATATATTTATTTTATATATAAAATATATTTATTATTTATTTATATATTATAAATAAATATATTATTTATTTATTATTTATTATTTCAGATTTATTATTTCAGTTTAAACCAGTTCCCAACAGACTTAAACTAAACAGGAAAGATCTAGTTATAACCAAAGTTGCATCCATGCACCATATTGTACCTCAGCAAGGCCTTGGTTTTGCTGCTTTCTTTAGGCAAAAAGGGGTGCCTGCACAGTCTATAGAAGCAGGCCCAAAGGCCAGGACTTTCAACAAACATTGCACTGGTTTTATTCAAGGTCCATTTTCACACTGACTTAGGGCCACTTCTTGAAAATGAATACAGGTATCTAAAACAGGACTCAGAGAATTCAGGTGCCTAAATCCAACACTGTCATCTTGAAAACACCAAACTTAGCTGCCAGCTAACCCAGAAAGTGCCACTTTTTTACCTTAAAATTCACTCCATGTATAAAAGCTCTCCTTCTGCACATACACAAAAACAACTTGATTTTCACAGGATTGAGCCCAGCACCTAACTTACAACTAACCCTGATCCAAATCCAGAAATCAAGCTTCCTTCATCTAAGTACCTTGAAGGGCTCATTTTGGAAGGCATTATCAGAACATGCTTTATCTACATTGACAAAATCAGCTCCTCACAGCATTCAGTGGCAGCCTCTACTTTCTCTTAAAGGCACAGCCAGAGGAGGAGATTTAACATCCTCCTATTTAACATCCCAGTAGTCAGAGCATTCACCTAAGACATGTGAGCCCCCGGGTCAATCCCCCCTTAACCTGAAAGGCTTAAAACCCACATTTCCCCCCTCCCTAATCTCCAGGTTATTGACTACCTCTGAGTTGAGGTTGAGGGCTCTACCACTCACCACTGCTGAAAGGATGCGAGATGCACTGGGTCAGAAGGAGGGAACAAAAGGAAGCCCGACTGACACAGTTGTTATGGTTCTTACCCAGGAGAGGGGACACCTGAACATCAGTCCCTGCTCTGAAGAAAAAAGATATCAAAAAGAGCTACTGGAGCTGAGACTCAAACTCATGTCTCCTCACCGTGAGCCCGAACCACTAACCTAGAGAGTCACATTCATTTGAATTACCTCTCTGTTCCAATGACCGATTGTTTATTGCAGAATGGAATAGCTTTAATAAGAGAGACTAAAATTCCATCCTGCCACTCGTGGCCTCTATATGCTGATTAGGGCTTACTCCTGGGAATTAAAAAGTGCTATTTGAATCACCTCTAGCAGAGGAAGAATTTTACCCAAATCCTGGTTGAATGCTGTAACCACTGCTGTCAGATAAAAGGGAGCTACTACCACCTCTAGAGATAGCTTGAAAGCTATTTGTCAATTCTAAGAAATGGGTTGGGTGCCTTATTTTAGAAGGGGTATTAGGGGCCCTGAACCCCAAATGGAGAAAAACACGTTCCTGTAGCCCAGAATACAGCACATGTGCTGGCAAGGAGCACAATATAAGTGACACCCCTGTCCTCGGCCCTAATCCCTGTCCTGTTTAGGCAGCTCTCTGCTCAGCAGGCTGGCTCCTGTGGATCCCATTCTGAGATGCCCAACTGTTCTCCTGCATTTTAGTGTGCACCAAAATACTTAACTCAGAGCTATGGATTGCAGTGTGGCAGTTGCACAGCTTAAAGTTACCCACTATGATGCTGAACAGCACCTGAGCCCTTTCATGGATCTGGGCCCATATGACTAATTTAAAATGTCCAAATCCAGACTTATATATGGCACTAGCTGTGTGAAAACAATTATTGTCAAACCATTGCTCCAGACTCATTATATCTGGATAACATTAGTTTACTCAGCAAACTGAGGGTTCATTTTACTCAGTAAGAAAATCTTTTAAAGTCTGGATATACTAATGTCACCAACATAATTTCTTTACCGTTAGAATATTTAAATTTAATTGCCTATTTCCCACAAGAATATTTTATTGTAAATTATTTGCTAGAAGACTATTAATGTCTTTTAAGATCTTATTTGCTATTACATAATCCTTTTTCATTTATGAATTCATACTTTAATTTTTATTTGGTTCCCCTAAATGCTGATGTCCTAAGCAGCAAAATAAATATCAAAACTTAGAAAAGGATGAACAAGGGTAAATTCTGAAAGTTACAATTCATTGGTCTTTATATATTGTTTTTCACCATTAGCCCTGTCAGAACTACATTAATGGATATCCAGAATATATTCAAATACATTCTCCGACTGCAAGGAAAATACAGAAATTAGACACTGAAATGTAAGGAGAAGCCAGCTTGAGGTGGGGTTACTGTATCACTAGGGCTTTCATTATTGATAGACTAGAACTTCGCTATGTCCAAGTGGCAAATGTACCATCCCTGGAGACAACACCAACAAGCATGCTGCATTCCTGTGGATACCTTACTTCAAACTAAAAGAAGTTAGCTGTTTCTGTATGGCACCAAGTGGCCTAATTAGCTTGGTGTGGGCGCACTGTAACTGCATTGCTATTAGCCCATTTAAAGTGATAGACAAACATAGGTTGGTTCCAGGTTAGAAGGAAACCCATGTGGAGTAGTACAGCATGCTTGAGGGAACCAAGGCCAGCAACAGGATACTTTTAGCATGGCAAATGACTAAGATCCTAGTTGATATGGCAAAGAAGGGGCAGGAGAACAGCATGGATGAGCTGGGGAAGTTCTCTTGCCTTGGCTGTTTTCATTACCTTCTCCCATTCTGACAACTTTTCAGCTCGTAAGTAGGTAGAGCCCCTGTTTTGCATTTCTGAAACAAGTCAGCTGGTTTCATCAATAGTTTGCCCCACTGCTGAGCAAATAGCCACAGCCTTCTTGCAACCTGCTCCATTGGAGAGGTTATGCACAATGGGCCCCTGTTAATGTGTGTGGTATAGTCCCCAAGTGTTGAGTGTGCTGTAAGGCTCCTGCAGGGAATATCCCCAGCACAGGGACCCTTTCCTTCAAGTACAGAGCTGGATCCATTTGCTCTAAATTTTCCTACTAAGTCAGGGGCATGCAGGAGCAGGTCAGGAGCATACTTCAGAAGGGACCCATGCCTTTTCCTAACAGCCAGCTGTAACTACAGACCAGGAGAAAAGAGGTGACCAATATGGGCAATCACAAGGACACAGTTAATTACTGTTGGGCTCCACATAAAAATGGGAAGCAATTTCGTATCTAGTTGTAGCATGGAGATTATCATTCCAAATTGCTTCATCTAAGTTCATGCCATATGAAAAAAGCATAAGGAGTCCAACCTTTACCACCATTAATTATATACATGGAAAAGTTAATTTGCTACGCAAGTTATAGTCAGAGACAATGCACAGACATCTCAGAAAATATGGAAATTACATAAAACTTATCAGTGAAAAAGATAGAAAAAATTGAAAAGAGCAAATCTACATTCAGTGTAGATAAGGCACTTTTGTTACCAATTTCATTATTGCTTTTCTCTTCTGCAGGGAGTACAGACTTAAAGCATCCCAGTTAATAATATATCTGCAAACTTCAGAACACAGGAATTGCAAGAGGCAGCTACTTGATTTCTTAAGTTTTTTTCCCCTTCCAACTATTTGGTGTTCTATTTTGTCTTAACACTAGTACATTTGGAGAGGAAAGGCTGGGGCAACACAGCTGGCCAGACACATTTGTCAACATTTCAAGGCTTAAAAAAAAGTGTCTGAGGTTCCTAATTTTATTCTTAGTTTCTCAGGGCTCAGCATTTATAAATTAAAATAATAGTCCAAAGTCAACAGTTACGTCTGCATTCACACAGTTAACATAACTACAATGTGGAGGAGAGTCTAATTTTACAGCAATGGCAGATTTCATTTCTCAACAGTAGGTTCCTTGTCTGACATGGCTCATTAAGGGCTAGATCCACAAAAGACTCAAGTATCTAGGTCGGCCTAGTTCCCAGTCCAGGCACCTAAGTCCAGAAGCATGCTCTTATAACCTCTGCTCAGCTTCTGCCTAACCCTGGTGGGAATACAGACTTAAAACACCTTAGTTACAGTATTTACCCAAATCCAAGACTACTTGAATTTAAGATAATCCTCCTTCCTGTAATTAGATTCTATACATAGAAAATTATAACAAACTTAAAATATTCTATGTGCAGAATGTAATCAATGGAAGGATGCCCTAAACTCATCCCCACAGAAGCTGTGGTGGGGAAAGCAGCGGCAGGGGCAAGGGGTCATCCTGCCCCCTGCCCCTCTGTGCCTGTGCCTTCTCCCACTGCCCTTCTGTCCCTTACTTCCCATGCCTGTTCATCCCCCCCAATCCCCTGACCCCTCCCCTGCTCCCCCTTGCAGCCTGCCCCACCACCCCCTGCTGTCCCCACTCCCTGGCCACCCATAGCCTACCACCCCCACAACCCCCTTCCTGCCATCTGCCCCTCCCTTTACCAGTCTGTTGCAACTCTGCTCCTCTGAGGCAGCCAGAAGCAGCACAGCCTAAGCCCCAGCTTAGCCTGGCCAAGGGAAGCAGTAGTCCTTAGCTGAGTGAGGTTGGGCTAGAGGGACAGGAACCAGAGCAGAGGGCAAGAAGGGGGAAGAAGGGTGCAAGCATAGGTATGGAGGGGGCAACAGGGGGCAGAGAAAGCTGCAGGTCTTCCCCATCCTCCCCCCAGATGGATGCTTCTTCCCCCATCAAATGAGCTATTCCAGACTGGAACAAGCGGCAACTCGGTTCCGGCTTTGACCTCGACCCTGGTGCCAAAGCCAGAATTGAGCCTCCGCTTGCCCCAGGCCAGTACTCCAATCTAAAATGAGACTGCCCCTTCCCCTTTCTCATACTGACTTGGAGAAAAACCCCTCATCTTGGATTCCAGGAAATATGGTAATATATTCATATGCTTTAAGAAAACAAACAAACAGAAAATGCAAGAGAGACCGCTCTTTCAAGCCTAAGCTTGGGAAGGAACTAAACCTTATAGGTGCTTACATTTTTACATGAAGGTTCCCCAGGCAACGTTTTGCTTCTGGACACGCCCAGAATGAGTTTGGTCATGACAGTGCTAAACCATTCAGCACTTACTGTAGTCTAAGGTCCGACTCACCTGCAGGCCCTGGTTGGGTTGACACTCAGAACTGTGTAGTAGATTGAGCTTCATAGAAACTGAAGCCAAAGGAAGAGGTGGTGGTATTGCCTACTCCTACATACCTAGGGGAGTACTTCAGCTAACTAGTTACTGGATGAGTAATCCCCCTTTATTTTCACCCAAGAAAGATGGAATAAGGTACAATCCTGCCTCTACCATGTCCTATTAGTTACTTTAGGCAACTCCCTGATAAGCATGCCAGCTCTGCAAATCCCATTCAGAGGGCTCTACAATCCTGTCTACATGGCATCAGCAACAAATCCTGGCACTGAGCATACCCTGCTCACATCCCACCAACTAACATGCTTCACACCAGGAAGTAATCCAGCAAAGCCATTCTAGGCTTCTTGCTAGTAGCTTCTTGCAGGCATACTGGAGAATCAGAGCTTGAATCCAAGCACAGGGGAGCAAGTCCACAGTGGTCTTGCTGGTATAATTCTTCAGAACATATCAACACGAGAGAAAATGGGCAGAACATGCACAAATCCCTTAATGCTGGAAATTGTCTTGGACGGCCAGAGCCCACTCGAAGTGATTTAGAAATTGCTCGTTCGTCAGGGCGGGCTGGTGAATGGAGAGGCAGACAAGGTTTAATGGTTGCAAAAATGTTTACTTACGCCGCTTGTAGCTGCGACGCGGATGGTCCGGTCGTCTGAACAACTGTGTGAGTTGTTCCAGCTGGCGAGGCCCAAGCCAGTTAATCTGTCCGCAAATCAAGCCGGCAGGAAAAGGGTACGTCTGGGATTGCGCTCGGCGACGGGAAGAAGGATCGATAGGTGATCAGTCTATCAATCAGCTAGCCGCAAGTCAGATCTCTTTAGAGGCACTCTGCAGCGTGCTCAAAGTTCTTCGACTTGGGCGGAAGTCGCACGAAATTTTAAACGGCTAGCTAGCCAATTACTAGCCGCTACGTAGGAATAATTTAGCACTGGCCAATAGCGGGACACAAATTTGCATTCGAATAGCGGGAACTCTTTGCACCGTGCATTTCTGTGCTGCAAAGAAGAAATGCACCCTGCAAAGAAAGCTACAAATTGGCGGGAACTCTCTTGCACCGAGGTTCTTCTGTGCAGCAAAAACCCTCGCTGTGCAAGAGGCTCTCATGTGGCAAGAAAATTCCACCGTGCCGAGGCACCAAAATCACTGGGTTGTGGCAGAAATTACCACATCCATGCTATAACCAAGTCCTAACTCTTTCTATTCACCCTGTACAAAGGCTGCACACTGATCTTGGGGTTATAGATTCTTACAAGCACTTCAATCCTTTTGTGAATCTCACCTTAACTCTTTTTTTCTAACCTAGCTTGACCTCTTACGCATTCCCATGGTTTGCTTACTTGAGATTAATGAGGCCACTTGGCCAATTAGCTGAGTCACTAATGTGATTCAGCTGCTTTCCCTCAGTTTAGAGGCACTGAAAAGAATTTCTGCCTGATTGTATTCAGGTGTTTCACTTGTAGGGACAGAATCAAGAAGCAATAATATGAATCCTTACAAATGCCCTGGGAGAAATAGCTGGTTTTCTATAGCTTGACAATATATGCAATTATAATTTTTACCTTTTTTCAATTTCTACATTTTTATCATGTATCTTGTTTTTATTAGAAGCTGCCCTGAGCCTTTTTGTTTGGGAGGGTGGCATATAAATTAAATAAAATAATTGTTATGAACGATGAGAATTTGCTATCAAGTAGAAAGTGGAGCAGGTGCTCTGGTCTGAGAAGTGTTATCCCTCTCAGTCCTCAGAACCTTGTGAGTGTAAGAGAGGCATGAGATGACTGTACTATGAAGCAGAAATTATTGGTTCAAAATCTAGCTCTGACTCCTGGGGGATGTCTACCTTAGATTTGTTGTCCACTTCCCACAGTTTAGCTACAGTTGGAGCACTAGTCTAGACAGGAATCTCAGGGACTTCAGACCGGGAGTGTCTTACCATGCTGTCTCAGGTTACAGTAACAAAAGAGCCTTCAAGAAAACTGGGAAGTATCAAATAGGCTGAAAGGGCTAGGGTTATTTAGTTTGAAGACAAGACTATGTTCAAATGCCTGAAGGGCGACTAGGGAGAGGGTGGAGATATACCAGTGGCGCTCAATGTTTTGGCCTCCTGGGCCAGATCAGTGGGGTAGGGTCAGTCCACAGGCTGGACTGGACTCGCATGCTGGGATCAGGCCCTGGGGTGCCACGCCACCCCCACCCAGCCTTGCATGCTGGGATCGAGCACTGGGGCCCCACGCCACCTCTTCCCCCTGCATGCCAGGATTAGGCCCTGTGCTACTCTGTGCACCTGATCTAGCATGTGGAGAACCACAAGCCATGACATAGCACTGGGGGCCTGATCTGTCTGCGAGCCAAATGTTCGGTACCCCTGAGATGGACTGTGGTAGCAGGGTCAGGACTAGTTGTATTGCAAAGCTGCAGCAGTGGAAATTTAGGTTGGATACTAGGAGGAAATTTCTGACTATGAAGATGGTCAAGCATTGGAACAGGCTACCTAGAGAAGTTGTGAGATCTCCATCCTTGAGAATTTACAAGAATAGGTTAGACAGCCACTTGGCTGGGATGGTTTGTTAGGGGTGATCTTGCCTTGAGTTTATGAGGTCCCTGCCAGTCTACTTTCTTATGATCCTAAATAAAAAACTGATGTCCAGAAATACATTTTCACACATGCTTGATTGATCTGTAGACCAAATTACCATTGGATATTGATTTAATTTAGATATATTATAAAGGGGGCAGCATGCACTTATCAAAGGTTCTCTGTCCTCTGCCATAAAGCTTAAAAGATAGCCAACAAAGCACAAAACTTCACAGCCCTCCCCACCCGATCCCCAGCAAACTGAGTGTCTCTCATAAATGAACCTGGATTACAGTCCATGTAAACAGACATGCTACTGAAAGCAAGAAATTAACCAGTTTCAAAAGATCTGAAATTGATATGGATAACAAAGATACTCTTATGGGCAGATATTAAATCAAGTGATTTGACAGGGATATAACCTTGTCTACAGTAAGGCATAATCTCTAACCACTGTGGTCAAGAGGAAATTCCCTGGAGGTAAGTTATTTCAGATCTGTCCACTGCAGGGTTCCTTGCATCTTCATCTTAAAATGTTTGGTGCTGACCACTGTCAGAGGCAGGATGCTTCTCTTCAGAGACCACTGATTTGATCAAGTTTGTCAATTCCTGTGTTCCTAAATATAAGACTTTAGCTGCTGTGACCGCTCCCTCAATGCAACTGGGGAACAGATATGAAGCCCTGGCAGCACTGGAGGATGCTAAAGCCACAGGGGAAGACAACAAACACCAGGCAGGCTGAGTGACAACCAAGCAGCTGGAGGAAGAGATGCCAGGTCATTGTGGTGGGCAATTCCCTCGAGAGGTACAGAGGGGCTTATCTGTCAACCAGATCCCATGGCACAAGAGGTTTGCTGCCTACCCGGAGCCAGGACCCAGGGCATCAGTGCAAGGATTCCTGACCATATCCAGCCCTCTGATTACTATCCCATGGTTCTTGTCCATGTGGGAACAAATGATGCGGCCAGGAGTAGTCCAAACTGTGTCATGAGTAGGCTCTGGGGGCCATGCTTAGGAAGTCAGGGGCACAGGTGGTCTTTTCATCCATCCTTCCAGTCAGCAATTGCCATCGGGGGGGGGGGGGTGTTGCTCTCTGTTAAGGAGCATCCTCTATAAATCAAGATGGGATCAGGAGGGCCAAAATGAGGTACTGTGGGTCAGGATACAAGGGTCAGGAGAAAAGTGACTTGGTAGTGGGGGTCTACTATAGAACGCCACACCAGGAGGGCGAGCTAGACCAGGACTTCTCCAGACAGCTCTCAGAGGTCTCACGGTCGAGAGTTATGGTTGTCATGGGTGACCTAAACTACCCTGACATCTGCTGGAAGGAGCAGTCAGCCAAATCTAACTGCTCACGTAAGTACTTAACCTGAATACCAGACCTCCACCTAACACAGGAGGCATACAATCCCATGAGGGGAAACGCCTTGCTGGACTTGGTGTTAGCGACTGGGGATGACCTGGTGGGGAATCTGCAGGCACAAGGTAACCTAGGGGATAGTGACCATCGATTGATTGAATTCACTATCCGGCAAAGGGTGGGTAAACTAACCAGCAGGGCTGAAATGCTAGACTTCAGAAAGCCTAACTTCAGGGTGCTCAGGAGATTAGTTAGTGAGGCGTTAAAGCGCAAGAGCATTGGCAAAATGAGGGTCCAGGAAGGGTGGTCGTTCCTCAAGGGAGCAATCGTTCGGGTGCAGGAGACAATCCCATTGTGCATAAAAGAGGGCAAAGAGGCCAAGAAGCCCTCTTGGTTGAACAGGGAAGTCCAGGAAAGCCTAAGTTCAAAGAAAGAGGTATAGGCTGTGGAAAAAGGGAGTAATTCCCTGGCTCGCACTTGCAAGGAATCAGTTAGGAAGGCCAAAGCAGGATTAGAACTTAAGCTGGTGACAAAAATTATGGACAACAAAAAGACCTTCTTCAGGTATATAGGGAGAAAAAGGAAGGTGCAGGGTAGCATAGGACCCCTACAGGACAAACTAGGGCAATTGGTGACAGAGAGGGGGAACAAAGCTGAGCTCTTCAATGAGTTCTTTGCATCTGTATTCCTAGACACAGACCAAGACAAGTCTCCCAATTGGACCATAGGTGGACATAGGAGGGACACTAGCCCACCAACTGTTAGCGCAGACTTAGTGAAGGGGCACCTAGAGGGGCCCATCACAAATAGGGTGGAGTTCAACAAAGACAAGTGCAAAGTGCTGCAACTGGGCAAAAAGAACCACCAACACACTTGCAGGCTGAGGGACGACCTTTGCAGCAGCACAGCAGTGGAAAGGGATCTTGGAGTCATAGTTGACTCCAAGATGAACATGAGTCATCAATGTGACAAAGTGATCAACAAGGCTAACTGCACTTTTTCATGCATTAACAGATACATGATAAACAGGTCCAGGGAGGTGATGCTTCCCCTCTAGGCAGCACTGGTCAGGCCACAGTTGGAGTACTGTGTCCAGTTTTGGGCGCTGCACTTCAAGAGAGATGTGGAGAATCTTGAGAGGGTTCAGAGGAGACCACTCGTATGGTTAGAGCCTTGCAGGCAAGGCCCCATGAGGAGAGACTGAGGGATCTAGATATCTAGCCTTCAGAAGAGAAGGCTCAGACACAAGAGAAGGCTCAAAGATGATCTTGTGGCTGGCTATACACTCAACAGGGGTATCTAGCCTTCAGAAGAGAAGGCTCAGACACAAGAGAAGGCTCAAAGATGATCTTGTGGCTGCCTATACATTCATCAGGGGAGGGCAGCAGGGACTAGGAGATGCTCTATTTACTAGGGCACTCCTTGGAGTAACTAGGAACAATGGCCACAAATTGACAGACAGCAGATTTAGGTTGGACATCAGAAAGAACTTCTACACAATAAGGGTTACCAGAATCTGGAATGGGCTTCCAAGGGACAGCGGGGAACCACCTCAAGGGGCCCTTCAGCCTGCAGGCTTACTTGCCCTTCAGCCTGCAGGCTTACTTGCCCTGACCAGTCAAGATTCAAAGGATCAGTTTGGCAGCAGCTGACCTTCCTACTCAGCAGGGGTCCCCCCCTGGGCTCCACCATACAGCAGTCAACTCACACTGGGCTTTTCTAGAGCCCCAGAGATCATATACCCATAAGCCCTTTACTTCACAGCCACTTCCTTGGGGCTTGGAACTATTAAAAACCTAGGTGACTGTGGCATCGATGCCTACACAGTCAGATGGATTGCAAATTGGCTGAAGGGTCGTACTCAGAGGGTGGTGGTGGACGGGTCATTTTCAACCTGGGGGGAAGTGGGCAGAGGAGTCCCCCAGGGCTTGGTCCTTGGACCCGCACTGTTCAATTTCTTTATCAGTGATTTGGACGGCAGGGTGAAAAGCAATCTGTTCAAAATTGCTGATGATACTAAAATTTGGGGTGAGGTGAGCATGCTAGATGGGAGGGAAAGACTGAAGCAAGACCTGGATAGGTTGCAGGGGTGGGCTAACAAAAACAGGATGCGTTTCAATACAGACAAGTGCAGGGTGCTGCACTTGGGCAGTAGTAACCGGCAGCACACTTATAAGATGGAAAACTCCCTTCTTGAGAGCACGGAGGCAGAAAGGGATCTTGGAGTCATCATTGACACCAAGATGAACATGGGCCGACAATGCGAGGTCACGGTCAGCAGGGCTAACCGGACCTTATCGTGTATCTCAAGTAGGGCCAAGGAGGTGATCCTCCCCCTCTACGTGACACTGGTCAGGCCGCAGCTGGAGTACTGTGTCCAGTGCTGGGCGCCACACTTCAAGAGTGATGTGGACAACATTGAGAGGGTCCAGAGGAGGGCCACCTGCATGATCTGGGGACAGCAGGGCAGACCCTACAACGAGAGGCTACGGGACCTGAACCTGTTCAGCCTTCACAAGAGAAGGCTGAGGGGGGACCTGGTGACCGTCTATAAACTCACTAGGGGGGACTAGAAGGGTTTGGGGGAGACCTTGTTTCCCCTAGCATCCCCTGGGATAACAAGGAATAACAGCCACAAGTTGTTGGAAAGTAGGTTTAGATTAGACATCCGTAAGAACTACTTCACAGTTAGGGCAGCTAGGATCTGGAACCAACTTCCAAGGGAAGTGGTGCTGGCTCCTACCCTGGGGGTCTTTAAGAAGTGGCTTGATGCCTACCTGACTGGGGTCACTTGAGCCCAGTTTTCCTCCTGCCCAGGCAGGGGGTCAGACTTGAAGATCTACAAGGTCCCTTCTGACCCTACTTCTATGATTCTATGACAGTGTCAAAGGCCTTGCTGAAGTCCAGAAAGACTACATCCATGGCAACACCTGCATCCAATGCTTTTGTGACCTGATCGTAAAAGGCAATCAGGTTGGTCTGACATGACCTGCCCCTAACGAAACCGTGCTGGTTGCCCCTCAGCATCATCCCCGATGCCGGCCCATCACAGATGTTCTCCTTGATGATCTTCTCAAAGAGTTTCCCCAGGATTGAG
>NW_005843400.1:8430-10235 GCF_000455745.1 Alligator sinensis | reverse complement strand
CTCCCCACGACCCCCTTGTATCTTGACCCAAAGCACTTCAGCTTGCCCCTCCTCTGACCCCGTTTTGCTGGCAGAGGATGTGTATTGCTTTGACATAGCGCGCCACACCCCCTCCCTTCCTTCCTTCCTTCTCTATCCCGCCTGTAGAGCCTATAGCCCCTAATGCTAACTGCCCAGTTGTGGGATGAATCCCACCACGTTTCTGTAATCCCATCTATGTCTGGGTTTGAACTGGCTATTCTGAGGACGAGTTCCCCCTGTTTGTTCCCCATACTATGAGCATTGGTATACAGGCATTTAAGGCCTTGCATAGCTGCGCATGCCACCCCCCGATTAGGAAGACTATCTGGACCCCTGTTTCTTACCTGGGCACTCCTTGCATGTGTCACCTGTCTTGCTCAGGTGGTGTCTCTACGTCTTCCTGCGGCCCCCTCTCTCGGCGAGGCTAGTTTAAAGCTTGCCGTACGAGATCAGCCAACCTGGAAGAGAAGACACGCTTGCCTTTAGGAGAGAGGTGAAGCCCATTCCACTCCAGCAAGTCCCCCGCCTGAAAGCATGGGTCATTATCTAGGAACCCAAGGCCCGCCTGGTGGCACCAACTCCGTAAGCACCGGTTGACCTCGCCAGTGCAGGCCTCATGTCACCGTCCCTGCCTACTCATCAGAAGAAGAGAGGAGAATACCACCTGTGCCCCCGTCTCCTTAAGCTTGGCCCCCAGACCCTCGAAGTCCTTCATAATGCGGTCAGGGTTTCCCCTGGCCACGTCATTCTTCCCACATGGATGACAACCATGGGGTACTGGTCTGCAGGTCGGATGTAGGCCAGAATCCTCTCCATGATGTCCTGAACCCGAGCCCCAGGCATGAAGCAGACTTCCCACGTCATGGGGCCAGGCCGGCAGATGGCACCTTCCAGCCCTCACAGGATGGAGTCTCCAATGACGAGGACCCGGTGTTTCTTCCTGCTGGTGTTCGATCTCTGCCCATTCCATGTCGCGTGGGGAGTGGCATTGTCCCTGCCGGAGGCATTTGCTCTGTCTTCCTCCGTCACAGCTGCCAGGGCCTCAAACCTGTTCCCCAGGTGTACCTGGGGAGCTTCCACCACTCTAGGCTGAGCAGCTCTGGATCTGGACACCTTCTGCCACTCCTGCGTTGGACGCGTCTCCTGTGGGGGCTGTACAGTGGGCGACTGGGCCTGCAAAGAACAGAGATAAGCATCAATTACATCCTCTGCATCCACCAGGCCAGCTCTGTACTTGGGGAAAGGAAAGCTTAACCCCTTCCCTAGCCCCAGACCCCAACACAGATTTGCCTGTTGGGAGGAGGGCAGTTGAGCCAGTCCTTACTGCTCCAGTTAGGGGTTGGGGGTGTGGGGCCAGTCCTGCTCTCTGGAGCAGACAGCACAGCCCAGACAAGGGCTGCTGGGTGACTCTGAGTTAAGTTGAACTAGGAAGGGGTCTGGGACATTTTCATAAGCTGGTTTGACCTAAATTAATTAAGTCTGATACTATATTCAGCCAGGTTTAGCTTTAAAGAGCTCCATCTGGGTGGAGGCCTCAGAAGAGCCCATGGCAGGCATCAGTGCCAGGGCAAGGCCCCTGGCAACGGTGCGCCACATCTGCACCACGTCTGCAGAGCTGCGTCTACTGCTTTCGCTTGCTGGAGGTGCCCCTCTGGGCTGCTACCTCATGCCCGCCTTATGCAAATGCCAGCGCGTGCACTGTTCGCGTGCACTGTTCGCACGTGGCTCGGGAGCGCAGCTCCCTGTCGGGGGGGCTAAGAAGGCTCCGAAGGGCCTCCCCTTCG
>NW_005843400.1:0-4901 GCF_000455745.1 Alligator sinensis | reverse complement strand
GCTAAATCATGTTCCTGCCAAATTGCAGCTCTTTTGCACGGTGGAGTGTTCTGTTGCAATTAAGAACCCGCGTGCAGGAGTTTTTCCCGCCAGTTTTGTAGCCTTCTTTGCATGGTGCATTTCTTTTGCATCATAGTGATGCACGGTGCAAAGGAGTTCCTGCCATTTGTATTTAGATTCGTGCCACATTATTGGCCGGTTCTAAATGTAGGCATACGTGGCGGCTAGCTATTGGTTTGCTAGCCGTACAAAAGGCTTGGGTAGTTTCCGCCCAAGTCGGAGAGAGAGAAAGCACGTGGAGTTCGGGAAAGGAGCGTGAGGATTTCTAAGCACTGCTGATCCCTACGAACCCAGCTTTTTCCTTAAGAGGGCAACAGAGGTTTAATTTGTCGAACCCACGGAGCTTCAACAACTCTGGGGGACCTATTTACCGAACCCTCGGAGCCTTAACAACTCCGAGGCACATAACCTCTAGCCTCTCCCCGTCGCCGATCGCAGTCCAGACGTATCCCTATCCTAAGGACCCAATTGTCGAACCCACGGAGTCTTAACAGCTCTGGGGGACCTGGGAACCGAGTAAGCCACGGAGATACAGCTGCTCCGTGAGAACGAATTATTGAACCCGCGGAGCCTAAACCACTCCGGGGTCAAGGAACCGAGTCTATTAGAGTCCTCCACCGAGAACTCAAGCGGAGCTGTGCCTGGAAAGCTGACCAGCCTACACCGCGACCACCTTGGGTGTAAGTAAATAATCTTTTCAATCAACCATTACGCCTCCGTGACTGATTCTAGCTCGAGCGTACCATACCGCGCCGCGGTTTTCTCCAACCCCGCGTGCCCCGGCTGCTGGCCACAGCCTGTGTGCACCAAGACGGGCCCAGCTTGCCCCCGGTTCGCACATGGCGACCCAGGCGGGATCGGGAGAGGGCCCGCACAAACCAAACCTTTTATTTGAACAATAAAACAACAGCCCTGCTATCAGAAAGCCATCCGGCTGCAGCTCACAGCAGAGTAAGTAAGAGAACGTCACCTTCTGCTGGAGGCCCTGGCAAGGGGGTACCAGTTACAGTCTGAGCTGTCTTTTCAGGTAATGAATTTCCACATTTGTCAGTGATATGAGCTTAGGGCTCCACATTAATTACATAATACAACAAAACATAATGTTGGACCTAAGGTCCACAACTTATCCAGTAAAATAAAACATAACATAGAGAACAGCTAATCAGAGAGCAGGCACAAGGGCCGGCTATTATGCCCAGTTTAGTTGTCCTCCTAGGGCTGAAAAGCGCCCTTGTGTGGCCTATTTAACTAACAGAATGCATAATACATCTTGGGATGTAACTTAAGACAAACACAGCTGATACAGAGCATTGTCCTAGAGGCCTACACGTGCACAGAGGAAGCGACTTTTCCTGGGCCCAGGAGCATCTAAGGTACAACCTTCTAGGGAGCCCTCTGAATCCCTTACGTTGATCACTGATCTAGCAGCTGCAAGAACTACAAGTGCAAAAGCCTGGAAGAGAAGAGACACTCCTAAAACCACTAATTTCAAAGTTTGGGAAGCTTTAGTAATGTAAAAGTTGTTCTATCAAGTTAGTATTCTATAGGAGAGAAGAAAAGATGCTTACTTAGAAATCTGGTGGAAATTGTTGGAATTTGCTAAAAAAGAAACTTTTCCTGCCTTCAAATCAGAAAGGTGGAGAAACTTTTTGAATGTTGAAAGAAAATATAAGTTCTATGAGCTAACACTTCAGAACAAATTTAGAATATATTGAAAATCTAAAAGCAGAGATGAGTAGAAGATAAGATTTGTATTATGCAGAGTTGAAATAGAGGGTTGAATTATTATATAGAAATGAAGAACCACAAAAGCTTAACATTAACTGAAACATAAAGGAACTCTCAGACTGACAGAAAGAGAAGAAAAGAAAACAGGACTCCTGTGGACATTGACTTGGGTTAAGGGAGCACTGTTGATGGAAGATAAACATCTATCTGTGTGTATGTTTTAGGGTAGTGGGAGCCAATCTGTTTTCAGTAGGCATGCCACAAATTAGCACCACCTCCTCCCTGAGTGCCATTCCAGTCCCCTTCCCCTGCTCAATGTGCTGCTCTGCTTTCTGCCCTGAATGCCTTTCCCCTGCTGCATACCAAGCACAGAGGCTGCTTGTGTCACTTGTGGCACATGGTGTAGGTTGCCCACCGCCCCATTTTAAGGGACTGGATAAATCTTTAAATGTTACATTTATTATTTAATAAGTTGGATTTGATAATAACTAAAGTTAAAAAAGAATGGAAACAAAAACTCATTAAACAATATCCCAATGTAGCCTTGCCTGCTAAATGCATGCCCAAATAGGAAGGTCTTGCAGTGTTCCTAGAAGTTGTCCATGCTTGGACTTTGGCAGGCCTCAAAGGGGAAAGAGTTCCAGAGCTAAAGAGCAAGTGGTGGGAGTGAACTCCCGTGTGTTTTTGTCAAGCAAACTTGACCTGATGGCAGAAGGTTTCTCTTGGTCAACCTTAGGGATCAGGGTGGGGCAAAAGAGAGAAGGCAGTCCCTTTAATATGTAGGGCCCAGGTGATTCAGGCCTGCACCTTGAATTGCATCTGAAAAGCTACTGGGAGCCAGTGTAAACTCTGGAGCAGACTAAGTGTTGTTAAGCAGTGTTGTCCTCACAACCCACCCCTGTCAGGAGTTCTGTACCAGGTGCAGCTTCCAGATAGTTACCAAGGGCAGCCCTACATTGTAGGTGTCTAGGCTCTAGGTTACAAAATCATGGATGATGGTGGCCACATCCAGACCTGAAAGAAATGGTCACAGCCTTTTCACCAGATGTAGCTGGTAAAAAGCTCTCCTAGCCACTGTCTCCACCTGAAGATCCAGGTATAGCAGAGGATCCAGGAGCACCCCAAGGCTGTGAAGCTGAGTGTCAAGGGAAGACTGAACCCTATCACTAATAGGTGTCCCAGGCCCTCCCCTCCCCTCCCATCCCCTCACCCACCTGGCCAAGCAGTCTGCCCACCACTATTTCCTTGTTGTCAGCTTCAGTTGGTGCACTCATATCTGATCTACCTGGTACTGGGAAAGGACCAAGATTGCAGGGGCCTAGATTAGATGAGAAAACAAGATAGAGCTGGGTATCATCAGCATGCTGATGGCACCTCTAACTAAGAGAATCTTTTGAGAGTACATTTATTCTTGTTAAAATTTGCTGAGTTTAAAAGTATAGAGAATCTCAGCACTGCTTTCTTACTTTAGTGGAATAGGTTTATGTTATCTTTTAGTTTAGTATAATGCTCTGAAAACATGTAAACACTATACAACTGCTGCAGTCAGTATTCTTATCCTATAACTGGAAGAGCTGGTGAACCAATAGGCTATGAGACCTTGGACAGATCCCCTTCTGTGCCAACCACATCAGGGATGTGAACAGGGGAGATCTCTGACCTGCGTTAAAGTGGCAGAACTGCACTTTTACTGGGATATCTTGTGTCACTCTGGAGGGTCTTAATCTCATGATAAACCAGTTGAAAAAGTACACTTTTGCCAATATAGGCATGTGCAGACTAGATCACTTTTCTGATAGTACACCAGTGTAGCTATATACCATTAAACTCTCCATCTGTAGAATGGCCATGATAATGCTTCCTTTCTCTTGCCTTTCACCTCTTTTTGACTGAGCCAGGCATGTCAAATCCATCTTATGGAGAGGTTTAGATTCTCCTTGCATGTCTCCCATGGGCTAGGTTGTAAGTTTAGGTCTATACACTTCCTTCCTCCCACAGCAGATCTGCCAATAGAAGGTAGCAGAAATATCAAGTGTAGAGAATTACTATTATTATTGTTATTATTACTGTTGTTATTATTGTTCTGCCCTATTCAGAAAGGCTCGGAGTAATTCTTAGCTGTTATTAATTGTTGCAGGATTTTTCAGTAAGAAAATCAATTCCCTTGTAAGACTGTTTTAGTTTCTGCCCTTACTTTCTATTCTTTCCCTTCCATCTTTAAAATCTGTGGGGAAGATGGCATGAGACACAATGGTGGGAGTCTACTACAGACCTCCCACCCAAAGTCAAGAGATTGACCAGGAGTTCACCTGGGAACTAGCTGAGGCCGCATGCTCCAGGACCACGGCTGTCATGGGTGACTTCAACCCAGACATCTCATGGGAGGATCACTCGGCAAAATCCAAGCGGTCGCAAAGCTTCCTATCGTGCATGGATGACCTCTACCTGATTCAAGAAGTCTATGGGCCAACAAGAGGTAAAGCGCTGCTTGACCTGGTACTGGCAACTAGGGATGACCTAATCGGCAACTAAGTGATCAATGGGAAGCTGGGTGACAGCGACCATGAGCTGATCACCTTCACCATCTGCTGTAAAGCTGGCAAGTCAGTCAGCAACACTGAAGTTTTTGACTTCAGGAAAGCTGACTTTGACAAGCTCAGGAGGCTTGTCAGTAAGGCCCTAAGGGACCACGACCCCAGGGGGAGGGGAGTTCAGGAAGAGTGGTTGATCCTCAAGGGAGCAATCCTCAATGCACAAGCTAATTCTATTCCATCTCAGAGGAAAGGCAGCAAGAGGGCACAGCAGCCCCCCTGGCTCTGCAGGGATCTAGTAGACCTCCTGAGGCTAAAAAGAAAGGCCTACAAAGGATGGAGGACAGGATTCACCTCCAAGAAGGAATATTCTGCACTAGTCTGGTCCTACAGGGAGCAAACCAGGAAAGCCAAGGCTGCAACTGAACTCCAACTAGCCTTGAGCATCAAGGACAATAAAAAGTCCCTTTTCAGATATGTGGGGAGCCAGAGGAAAAGCAGGGGCAACACTGGACCCCTGCTGAATCAGATGGGGCAACTGACAACTGACGCCCAGGAAAAAGCCAACCTATTAAATGGGTA
>NW_005843399.1:103882-166764 GCF_000455745.1 Alligator sinensis | reverse complement strand
ATAATAATAATAATAATAATAATAAATATATGATTCTTCTTCACCATTTTCTAATGTAGTGGTTTTCAAACTTCTTAGTCATGGAACCCTTTCATATCACTTCTGCCTTAGAACCCCTTCTCCTGCTCCATTGAATGTGTGAGATGATGCAGAGCCAGGTGACTTGGCTGGGCAATGACAGCGTACCACTTCACAGACCACTCTGCCATTACCCCCAATCTCTTTGTACAACCCCTGATGACATGTTGAGGAACCTCAGGGTTCTTTAGTACACTGTTTGAAAACCACTTCTCTAACATACTCCAATTTAAAATGAATATAAAAAATGAATATATTAAGCTATACAATTGCTTAAATAAGTGTACATAATTATAGGTCCAGATCTTATTCCTCCTGTAAGACATCTAATTGATACTTTTTATTCATCAAAGTCTCTGTGTCTGATACTAGTCTACCACGTTTAAGTCCATGAAAACCTATGGCTTAGCTAGGTTGAGGGAATGAATCCTCAACAGCTCCTGTTAAAGCTTGGAGACACTAAGAGGAATGATTCATTTGGCTAGAAGGAATGCAAATGAGCAGTAACCTGACTTTGTAACTATGTTAGGGGAGCACAGGAAGGGAGCCCGGGATTGTTCTCTGATGTCACAGCTGATGTACATTCTTTGTCTACTCCCAAGAATTATTATTATTATTGGGTATCCAGTAGGCAGGAGGGATGAAGAAAGTTTTTGGCCTGCTTAGTCCTTACTCTAATGGTTAAGGATACTTCCCTGAGAAATGAGAGGTGGTTGCAAAGCTCTTTAGGCTGAAAGAGCCTTAACATTTTTGCCTTTGACTTACTGTATAAGTGTGTTAACCAGTAACTTATTGAGAAGCTAGTAGGTGGCATGCTGTGCCTAAACAAAGTTAGAAGTTGGTTTACCCTGAAATATGACCTTCTCTTTATGTATTGCTTTTTGGGCACTGCTATCTTGCTTTGTTTACTGTCTCTAGACACTACCCTTTCCCAGGCCCATGGGATGGGATAGGAGCTTGAGGCCCACTGCCACCCCCATATGCTGGGATCAGGTCCTAGCAGGTGAAGCCACATGCTCAGTGCCACCCCCACATGCTGGGATCTGGCCCTGGCAGCCTACATTGCCCCTTCCGGGCCCCACCTGCCAGGATTGGGTACTTGATTTAGTTGTGCAGGGCATACTGGTCTTACACACATGGTTTTGGAAATTTGGCAGTAGGGGAACACTGCCACTGCTCCTTAATGTAGGGGAACAGTACCAAATTTCCAGTTCTATGGGGAGCCCCATGGGCTACAGGACAGGCCACCAGGGGCCCAATCTTGTGTGGGCTGGCAATTCAGCATCCCTGTTCTATATACAGGGATGGACATTGATAATATGGACTTATCTGAATGTCTTTAAATGATTGGTTGTATTGGTGCAAGGAGTTTAGCTTTTTAGCTTTTAAAATTCTACAAAAGCAGTGAATATTTAATGGAGAGAAAAAAAAGTAATGGTTAACCCCTAACTGACCAGGATTAGGAAGAAGACGTTTCTTCTATAGAAGAAGTTTTGTTTTTTTGTTTTTTTTATACACATACACACACACACACACACACACACACACACACATGCACACAAAGTCTACTTCAGATTTTCTTGCAGATATATCTTCTGGTAGGGAAGAGTTACTGGTCTAGATCAATAGCTTAATCCAGTAGGATGATTTCTGTATTCGTGTAAGACCTTACACAACTGCTAATGCATGCATTACTATATATGTATCTGTGATATATATAGTAATGTATGTTATAGATAGATAGATACTATTGTATCACCTTTCCTAAGATACTCTCCTATAGGTACTCTATGTACAAAATACCTGATTGCTAAATCTCTGCACCAAGCACATAGATTTTGTTATCTTTTCTATGTTTTTGCCTTGAATCTACTTTGGAAATTCTAGTTTCTCTCTTCTAAATTTTCTTCCCCTTTCATAAGGAAACCAAGTCAGAAACAGGGAAGATGATAACATTTTCTTTTCTATGTGCAATACATTTGAAACTGATATGCCAGAAAGGCTTTTGAAAACTGTAGTAATTAGAACTTTTCACTAAACGTACAGGACAGTGAAAGCTAATTCAGAACCCAGCTTGACATCTGGAAATGAGAAGAGATTCCATAAAGCAAAATGCCAGTCACCAGTTGCAAACCACACATCAAAACAAGGAAAATCTTCAGTTCATTATGAAGAAATGTTGGCCTGCCAGCAAAGAGCCAAGAGCTGGCATGAATTGATCTGCTATGTAGCCAAGACCTAGAGATAGAGAATTGCCGCAATTCAAAAGGGAAAATTCTTGTTAAACATAATAACAAATAGGTTAATTCTAGAAGAAAAAATAATTTTAGAGGATGTCTTTTAGTATAATCTCTGTATCCAGTTATTAATATGCTTATGTTGTTCTTCGATTTTTTTTTATATCTCCAGTATTTGACTGTCACTAATTTCAATGAGAGATCCATTCATACAGAACTGGCAGACTAGGCCTTTAAGTTGGTAAATTTGGAATGGGCCAACAACTCTGGCTAGTTAATTTCTGGAATCTTTTATTAAAATTACTTCAAAAAGCTTGGCCCTCTACAGATATTCGGAGACAAGATCTCTCCCTTGAGTAACATGCAATCTAAGAAGCCAAAAGATACAAATCAAAACAAGCAAAGAATCAAAGGATTCAATGCAACATAACTATTCAGTTACTCTTTCTTGTTCACCCTGACTGAATTATTTCTTAACAGTATGTCTAAATTAGTCACAGAAACAACTAAATAGTGTAGAGATAACTGAGGCAGCTTTCAGCGTTTTATATCTTCAATGCAGTGTCATGAATTTTAACTTCAATTCCAGTTCCTAATCCGCATCTGGATTCAATATTTCTTAGCACTCAGGAAAGAGGTATTAGGGTCGGTGTTATTCAGGGTTCTGGTTCAGAGCAGGGTAAAGTGATATGTATTTTCACTTTTTTGGAAGTATCAAATCCAAAAGCCCTCTCTATAGGCTTCACTCAGCCACCCTTCAGGTGGTGCCTGAAGCTTCCTTTTCTGTTTCTTTGCATGCATCTACTTTTATCTCTCTCCGTAAACCAAACATACCACAAACCAAATTCTTGAATGGACTTGCATATGTCTGTTTTGTTTTGAGCTTACTTCTGTTAACCCAAACAAATCATGGTCATTACACCTACCAGCTGCAAAGAAATTTAGCCCAACCAGTAACAACAGGAACAAAAATTGCATTCATTTTAGCTAAAAATCAAGTGTAAGTTTGGACACGGTAGCCACACAAATATAGGGCATTTCATTAAATAGTTCTTCCATGTTAAATATTTACAAGCAGATCTTCCTGTACACTCTTGATTGCATGTTTTGTATATTGTGACAGATATTTATGTCAAAATATATGTTTGCTTGCCTTAATTATGCTAATAGTTGCACAGGCCAAGATTTTCAAGGCAGCCTGAAATTTAGCTGTAAGTCAGCAGGTAATCTTCTTGAGCTCTTCAAAAAATAATAATAGAAAATAACCAAATTAATATAAACTGCCTCTATTGAGGAGCTAGATGAATTACTATTACTTTAAAATATTTAATTGTTAGGAATACAGCCTATTGGGAATACAGCTTGTTTTGCCTCTTAACTAAAAAAAAAGGTTTGTGGTTGTTCTATATTAATATTAGTAAGCTTTGAAGACTACATTTAAGGATAGGAAAGGAAAAAGAAAAGTGGGAGGAGGCAGACAGACAAGATTCTTTGGGTAAATTCAATATATTTTATTAGACCAACTCAAATAATGGGCCAGTGGTACTTTCATTTCCCCTGCCCCACCCCATCACCTACTGACCACCTCAATTTACATTTTAACAGACTGACTTTATTGTATATCTACTGGCCTCTGGTTGCTTTATAACTCCATCCAGGAAGAGCATAGATCATCAGCAAACACACACACATATAAAATGAAACATATATATAAATGTGTGTGTGTATTTGTCTGTATATATGTATGTATGTGTATGTATGTATATGTGTGTGTATATGTATATATATGTGTGTGTATATATGTATATATATGTATGTATAGATTCATAGATTCATAGATCTATGAATCTATGAATCTATACATACAAACATACATACACACATATGTATGTATGTATGTTTCATTTTAATCATGGAAAAATGTGGATTTGGAGTTAGTTTTTTAAATCCAAAAATTGGGAATTTTTTTCATCAGAGAAAACGAGGATCCCTGCTCTTCACTGTTAAAACAAAAGTATTTTTACACAGAGTAGATGCAAATTTCTCTGCTCTGGGAGTACTCTGTCAGCTACAATATTGGATAAGCACCATCAGGAAAAGGTGACTTTCATCTTTTTTTCCTTTTCTATCTATACCTGGAGCTAACTGAGGACATAAATATAGAAGCCATGAGGCTGTTTTACTACCCATATTCTGCTGTCTGCTACCCATATTGAAAAGGGTCCATTCTGAAATCTGGAGATGTCTAATGTGGACACACCAGCCAACCCCATTTGAAGGGCAATCATCCCTGTGCATAAAATAAGAAAAACATGATATATAAATCATTATGTTATCTCTACAGCTCTTCAGAAAGCAAGCCAACTAGCTTGTGGCCTCTTTGTACTGGAGCAGTTACCTTACATATGGGTAATATCAGTGTATGTGACCATCCTTCTCAGCATTGCAGGAGTAACCCACAAGTTAAAACTCTGAAATATAAAAGGATTGTGGTTTATCAAACTAGAAATGTGAGGAGGTCAGAGGTAATTATAAATTTAAGTTCATAAGTGCCACTTGTTCAAAATATTATAAAGACCTTTCAAAACTTCCTGCAACTTCTGTAAATGTACACTGAAAAATATTTAATACATGATATTTTCTTTGGTTGTAGCAACTCACATTTGGATTAGAGGCTGGATCCTACAATGAACTGAGTGCTATCAATTCCTACTGACTTGTGAGAGATAAGGGTATTTACAACATCTTTCTGTGCCATAGCATTGTTAAGATTTTTTATTTTATTTAAGCTGTCAGTGGGAGTTCAGCATGGGACAGTTTGCACTACTCGGGGCTCTAATATATTGTTGAGTTAATAAAGTTGCAGAATGATTAACTAATGTATTTTGTGAATTTAAACTCTGAACTTGAGAAAATCTGTTGTGGTTTACCCAGTATAAATAATCATTTTCACTCTAATCTACAGTGAATGGATGATTATTTGGTTCAATTTCTTATTTTAGTGACAAGATAATTCTTTCACTTGGTAAGTTGAAGTGTCCTTAGCATTTACTCTCAAAGCTCATCATTTCTGAAAGCACACATTATTAGCTGGTTTATTAGCTTTCCTGACAGCTTGGAGACAGGCCCTCATAATGTTGCATCAGTACACAATGAGTGATTTTTCTGGAGAGTCTCATTGTTATTTGGAATCAATATTGCACTATAACAAATCACACCTACAGCATTATAGATACACATTTCTAAAAAGATACATACTATTCAAGTACTACTGATAAAGACAGAGTGAACTACTATTATATTTTTTCTAATATAATGGTTTTCTACAATATTTCAGTTATACAAATTTGAAGCTTATTTTGCTTTCAATTTGTTGTTTTTAAACTGATTTTACAAAGGATCATGTTTACCAGAGACTGAGTAAAATAAAATTTCCATTTACTTTCCAGTTCTAATTTTTTTAAAGAAAGTATTTACTTTACAAATAGGCAGATAAATTTGCAGTTGAAAACCACACATCACAGCATACTGCGTGTGTGGTTTCTTAAAGGTGTTGTGTAAAAACTAATTAGCATGTAACTTGTAGGTTTTGTATTTGTGTTTACAATTTTAAAAAAGCAACCATGAATTCTTCTCATTTAGGAACTGATCATTGATCATTTAATGAGATGTGAAATATATCCTGCATGAGTAACATACAAAAACTGAATTCTGTCTTCAGAAGAATACAAATTGCTCCCTAAACTTTCCATATCCTACAGAGTTATTATAAAAGGAACTACCTAACAAAATATACATATTTTATATAATCATGCACTGTAGATATGTCTGTACAGCATAATACAGTGCCATACAGAGATGTTTATGGTTATTCAGAGGTAACTTGGGTACCAGACACAGTCTAGTTGCTGCATATTAGTACAATGCTGTACCAGCAATAATATATCCAGCTTCTGAGCAAGGCTAATTAGTGGTGGGGGCGAGGGGCCACTGTGCTAACATGGCTACACTACTTTTTTGGAATCAAAGATAGCTCATGCAGCGATACCTCAGCTGTGCCATGTAGGTATATGCTTTTGTTGTATGTCACAAAGACTACAAGAGTGGGAAAAGACACAAGGTGATATACAGATGATTGTCATACAATGATTCTCAATCATAGAAGAATCAAGTCTGTTAAAAATGCATAAAGCAGAGTGTCATACTAACAACTTCGCTATGAACTTTTCTGCTCTACAGAATACATCTGATTCCACTTAAAGCACTCAAGAGGAGCTGCAGGCTAGGAGAGTTCCCATAACTTAATTCTACTGTTGCCCATGTTTACAGATCTGTTATGACATGTACAAACTTTATTCTAAATCCTAATTCATCTGTATATACCTAAGAGGCACCCACATAGATGAATAACTGCAATTTTTGGTCCTTACACACATTTTAGATTCTATTACCATTCCAAATGAATTGCATCCTAGCCTAATTTTCCTTGCAGCTGAACAGGGTACATACATAATGCCATGTAAGTAAGTCCTGAAATGTTACTTCTTAAAAATATCTGTGATTAACAGGGATCCTGGTTTAAATATATATGATTAGCAGGGATCCTGGTTTTTCTGATTAAAAAAAAAAAATCCACAGTTTTCGGATTTAAAAAAGTAACCCAAAATCCACATTTTTCCATGATTAAAATAAAACAACACTATAAATACTAGAAAAGAAAATTAGAAGAATTAGGAAAGTTGGTAGAGGAAATAAAGAGATAGAGAGAAAGATAGATAGAAAGGATTATATTCATGGTTTATAATATCATGTAATTCTAGAGACCTTTCTTTATTAAAAATAATGTTATATATATATATATAGTGGTGTTTAATTTTATTCATGGAAAAATGTGAATTTTAGGTTACCTTTTTTAATCTGAAAATTAGGGATTTTTTTTTTAATCAGATAAAACCAGGATCCCTAATGATTATTACTTAGGATCTAGGTATCCACTCCTTAAGGCAAAGACTGTTTCTAGTTATACATTTGTAACACAATGTTCTCGGATGGTATTTCTAGAGCAGTACAGGAATATGAAATAATTATTTTGAATAAAGAAAGGTCTCTAGAATGTCATGATACTATAAACAATAAATATAATCCTTTATGTCTATCTTTCTCTCTATCTCTTTATTTCCTCTACCAACTTTCCTAATTCTTTTAATTTTATTTTCCTAGCACCTTAACCGATCATGGAAAAATTGTCATGAATACAAAGATGGAGCAATCATGTTGGTATATTGGTTTTCATGAAGGATTATTTTAGGTTATGTCTAGATGTTCCATTTCTAGTGCTATATACATTGTTGTGCTACAAAAAAGTAAGTGTACAGCTTTTCAAACTGCTTGTGGTGCTATGGAGATGCTGGAAAGGCTACAAAATCTTAGAGGCAAAGATTTCTTAGGGTCATCTCTTTTATTAAGCCAACTGCATAGCTGAGAGTCAGATGAGCTTTCACATGCAAGGCATTTTTCATCATGTCACCTGCATGAATTCCTGGACCATCAAAGCTACATTGTCTCTCTAACAGTAATAAAATAGTACTTTCGAAGAGGAACTTCTTTGTAAGGCCACAGTCTTTTCCTATATTAACAAGTTGAATGGCTATACATTAGCTTTTTGTAGCACTACAAGCATATATTTAATGATATATATGTAATGTTTGTGCATGATCTAAAAATAATGCTTCATAAAGGGTAGCATACCATCATATACTATAATAGGCCACTTTTCCTGAGGTGGGACCACCACCATGGCAGGAATTCGGTGCCATGGGAAAATAAGAAAGAACCCACCCCAAGAGACACCACCACTTAACAGAAAGCCCAGGAACACCACTCTTCCCATGGCAGATCTTTCTCTGGAAATAGATACTTCATCCATAAAGGAAGCAGGGCATAGGGCATTCCCCTATGTGACATCAACTGGAGGCAGCCTTTCTGCCATGGGGCCAAGGGGAAGAAAAGAACAGTTCCCTATTGCCCCTGGCTGAAGAGCATGTCTTTGAGGTAAATTTGTGCTATCCAGCCAGGAAATGGGAATACCCATAGTGCTTCATTTTGTAGTGCTACAATGTGTTGAGATATTACTATCTATACTATAAATAAGTGCCTTCCCATCACCTTACATGTGTAAATGACATCATAGGTCAGCAAAGCAGATTTACAGAACTGAAAGGGTGGTGTGAAGTTTTTTACTGAGTAAATTCAAGCACCAGCTTCAAAGATTACACACATGTAAAGAAAAACTTACTGCTCAATTTTATTTTTCTGGAGGAGGTAATACAACGGTGTAATATATTAAACTAAACTGTTTCACACATTATCGCCAAACTTTCTGAGTTACTCACACTAAGATACTATTGAGATTGGCTCTCTATGAATACCTAAGGTAGGTAAATCCTGTTACTTAAGGGGGGAAAATGGCCCTTTCTCAACTTAATGTCACTTTTACTATCTTTAACTTTTGGGGCTAAAGATTCATCTTGAATAAAAAAAGTATATGAAGATTTGTTTTCTTATATGTCAAAAATCCCTGTAAGTGGATGTTAAATTGAAATGGAGATGTTCTAGGGTGTCAAGCTAATTGGATGCATACTGTGAACCTCTAATTAGTTTCATTCTTTTCTTGAAAAGACTGAGGCATTATGTACATCTTTTAATTCAGTGGATTTGAATCAATCTTATTTATTTAGACAAGTTGTGAGTTATTAGTTTAGGCAAAAATCTTTGTGGAACAGGGAATTAACAGTCCAATTGAATCAAGTTTGGTTACAATCTAAAGAGATATTTCCCAATAATTTTATCAAGTGAAATAGGTATTACACAAATTTTCCCCTTACTTTGACTCAGTAATCAGCAGAGCAGGCCAGAAACCAATTACAATTTAGTTCTCTTAAAACTGCCTTCACTAGCCTAGGGCAAAGAATGGAGGTATTTAAATGGTTGCTTTATCCCTATCTGTATTTCTTTTCTGTGCTGGAATTGAGTCTAAGACATGTTTTTGAACAAGGAGGCCCAATGATGGGAATGATCAGTGATGGCTAAAATTTTATTTTTGTTATAATTTTAATGCTTATTTAGTGCTTACTGCTTTTTATTCAATGTATTTAATATAAGTGTGGCTAACTAGTATGCTAGAAATCAAAATCAGGCTCTCGCAGCCTAGTAGGGGAACAGCTTTGTAATACGGCAGTTCTCATACATTCCATAGAGATGTTTTTGTTTGGGAGTGAACCTTGACAAGAGGAGAGACCCCATCTCTCATGCATTCAAAAGATAAGAGTGCAGTTGTATAAAATAACTTGTCCTGGTACCTAAAAGTCTGAGTTAGGGATAGAAAGATTCCAAGTATATTATCACATCTTACCAGAAGCCTGATACATGAAATGTACATGAATAGTGTCTCCATTGGCTTGACAAGGTATGACAGACTGGACCACCAATGAATGAGCACCAGCTAGGTACACAATGAATGGACTAGAGGTGTAACACTGAAGAGGAACTAGAAGAGGGTGTGTTCATTGCTTAGCAACTTCCTCCAGGTGAGACAGACTTCTCCCAGGGGTACGAGCCCCCAGATCAGCATGCCAGATGAGAGGAGGTTCAGGCCGCTTCTTGGGACTGGCGCTGGGCACAGCCCGTGCCCAGTGCCAGGGAAGATTGCTGCTGCCATTGGTCCCAGGCGGCAGCGACAGCCTCCTGTCATCCAGTGCACACATCCAGGGGCTCGCACTCCTGGGAGGGGTCTGGAGAAGCCCTGCATCCATCTCAGGAGTGTGGGCTCCTGGATCTACGCACCAGATGAGAGGAGGCTGCTGCTGCTGCCTGGAACCAGAGCTGAATCCAAGTAAGCTCGGCCTCGAAACTCAAAATGTTTTGAAAATTTGAAAATGTTTTGAGAGCCCTTGTTTCATTTCTATTTCACTGTTTTGAGCTCAAATTGCATCAAAACAGCTTTGAAATGGAACACCCAGTAAAATTTCACATGGCCCTAGACAACACCATTAAAATGTGAATAGTTAGCCTTCCTAAACACACTAGAACCACACTTTTTCCCCACATCTCATTTACTTGAAGTGGATGGGGAGGAGATTGAATGAAAATATACCATAGTATTCCAATTATCAAACAACACTATATATGAGATAATATTATGTTTCCCAGTTAATTTGAGGAAACTAGCTTTTTTTTCTGAATATAAATCAGTAACTCCAGATGAAATCCTTGAACTGCTATTGCCCTTACAAAATTCCACAGAAAACTCAAAGTCAAATGAAGGGCACTGTTAAATAAACTAAGAATACTAAAGCAAAGATAACTAACTAAATAAGTAAATTGTAGCCTGGGTAGTACCCAATTATGTACTCCCCTCTCCAATTGAAGGGAATGTTAGCATGGCAGGTGCTCTGTGGGGTGAAACTACTGGCTGCATGAAGTTTCACTCCTTTCCCTATAGAGCCAGATCAAGACACGCAGTAACTTAACTATGTATACATTTATTAATATACATATAAAAAAGTTAAAATAGAACATATATACATAGAACCTGCGAACTATGTGCAACACACACACACACGCATGCGCACACACACACACACCCGTCTATGCAAATACTCTGGGTGCAAGTGAGGGATCTGGGAAACAAAGGGTCTCTGTAAACATCATGCAATCTTATACTCAAATGAAATACTAATCTAAAAAGCAGGAGGTGCAAGTTCACAAAATATGAGGTGCAGAAACATCAGATGAAAAAACTAGATCTCTAAAAGGAACAACAACAACAATGACAAAAATGCTCACTGTACTCCCTCACGGTGGGGATAGGGAATGCGGCCACTTTGCCACTCCCTACCCAATGAGGAGACTTTGGGCTCTTCTGGGGCAAGAGCTCCACCCCACTGACCAGCTCTGCCAGCTCTCCTCAGCCCTCTTCTCTGTCCCTTGATGGAGCCACCTGTGGGCCAGGCAAACTGTCCTTTTATTCAATCTTTATTTTCCAGATTGAAAACAGACAAATCAAAAGGGAAGGGAAGTTAGTCCCCTCTCAGGTCTGGCTCTTCACATCACTTCTAGGTAGGGGCAGGGCAAGCATCTCCCCTGCCATTGCCTGATTGGTGGGAACACCCCACCAATCTCTCAGAGCCTTTCCAAGGTGGCAAACTGAGCTGCTGCCAGCAAGCTGCCACAAAATAAATACAAGATTATTTTGCCAGTGCTCATCATATTGTCTTCAATCCCAAATTCCACACTCATACATAGTAAGACAAATATTTTTAGTTAAATGGGAACTGCTCACAGGTTTAACAAAGACAAACCTTCTATGACAGAACCTTGGATTGAATCAGACCTGGTTTTAGGCGTTCAAGATCCAAATTATCCTAATTTTTGAGGATGTGAGAATCCACAAAACCTATAGATGTACTTTCTGAAGGTGGAGCTGCCTACAGTTAGCCAACTAATAACAAGGGTATATTAAAACCCCCACACAGAAGATCTGATGCCTTTATTCACATGAGGGCCAGAGCCTAATGTCCTCTTTCAAGATTAGGCACATGAAAAAAATTAAATCCCTTATATCAATATCCAGGTCCAGACCTCCAAATGATAGAATGATGTTCATCTGAACAACTTCCACACTTCCTGCTGTAGTTGGAGCCCTGTGCAGAAAGGCATGAGAAGGAGCTGTGGGCCAGGATTGAGGTGGCAAAAGGGAGCAGGAATCTGCAGTTATCATTAGGGCCTTCAGCTGGGAAAGAGGAGACCAGTGATGGCAGCAGGGACCAGAACACAAAACTCTCATCCAAGGTACATGTCCCAACCTCTAGGTTGTAGAATCATGGCTTCTCATGCCCTAATGACTCTTGCATTCTTGGCTTTCTCTGCTGGGGCCATGTGTATAAAAAAAAATGTTTAGCTCTTTGTGGTTCTCACCCTAAGACACTTTTGAAACTAGAATTTTTGAAGCTAAATCACACAGGTGATTTTAAAAATATTCATATAATGACAGAATGTAATAGTGCATACAATTTTAGATCATTGTTCCTTAAGTTGATAGATGGAGACTAGTTTCAGAATACTTTTACCTATTTTTCTGGCCAAACCAACTGCTCCAGTCTATTTTATGAGAAGAAGGCTTTTCAGGGTGTAACACTTCATTCTTAGATCTGCTAAGTTGCAATATTTGATTCCAGAGGTAACTGATTCATAGGTTCCTGTGATTTGATCTGTCTGGCCAGAAGTGATTCAATTTTCCTGCCTACTGCAAATGGAACATGATATATTTTGAAGCTGTCTGGGCAACATTAAAATCAAAAGGTAGGTGCTTTCAGTCAGGAAAGCAATGCAAAAAATATAATATCTTCAATGTACTTCCCTTTTCTCCTAACAGCATCATTTGTCTTACCTGTTTCTCACATCTAAAAAAAAATACACACATGCTTGGAGTGTAGGAATGAGTGAACTTTCAACAGTTTGTTTTACTTTTAAGCGTATTTTAGAAAATATAAACTAGCTGGAAAAAAGCACGTTCAAGTAGTGGGAATCAAACTCAAATAGTTTGGGAATATCTTGGTGTCTTTAATAACAGTGCATAGGTACAGCAAACAAAGTGAAAGAAACATAAAGCACAAGCTATAAAAATACCTTCTCAAAAGAGTCTTCATTGAAAAATAAAGTTGTGATTGCATTATTATAAATTAGACAGCAGAGAGTCCTATAAAGGGCTGTTTGTTCAATCTACAATCCTTAACTGATTTAGAGTCAAGAAGAAAAGAGAAAAACCCCCCAGGGAAATTTAGGAAACAGAAACAGAAAAACACTGAGTGGATGGCAATTTACTTTATCCTGTATGACAAAGGGAGGAACTGAAGGTAAAGCACTACTCAGAAAGGGCTCTTTGGACATATATCTGTGTGGGCCGCCTCCCGATCCTGTCCATGTCTCCATGTGTGAGCCGGGAGCGATATGCGGACCTGTCTTTGTGCACGCGGGCTGTGGCCAGCAGCCCGGGCACGCGGGGTCAGGAGGGACCGCGGGGCGGTAAGGAACACACGGGCTAGAATTAGTCATGGAGGCATAGTGGTTGATTTAAAGATTATTTTACTTACACCGAAGATGGTCGCGGTGCAGGCAGGAAAACTTGCTTCAGTTGCGGTTACAGACAGGAAAGAAGAGAGGCGGACAAGAGTTCTAAACTCGCGAACTCTAGCCCAATCCGGCTGAAGGCTCTAAACACGCGAGCCCGTCGTGTCAACCGAAGAAAGTACTCGTACAAAAGAGCTCTGAATAGACTCACATGAAGTTTGCTAGGCTCCGTGGAACTTGTGCTCTGAGGTAGTCCGGTCGTCTGAACAACTATGTCAGTTGTTCCAGCTGGACTCACACGAAGTTTGCTAGGCTCCGTGGGTCCGGTTCTTTTGCACGCAGGGAGGGATACGTCTAGGAATCTATCGGGGATGGGGAGAGGCTAGAGGCTGATCAGACCTCTGTTGCCTGCTTGAAATGCGCTGGGTCCGTAAGGATCCACAGCACTTAGAGATCTTCACACAGCATGAAGTCTCCTCCTCCTGGTGTTCGTGGAGTCCTCCAACTTGGGCGGAAACCACTCAAGCTTTTTATACGGCTAGCAAGCCAATCACTAGCCGCCACGTGTGCATAATTTAAAAACAGCCAATAGTGGGGCACAAACTTCAATACAAATGGCGGGAACTCCTTGCAACATGCATTTCTATGCTGCAAAGAAGAAATGCACCCTGCAAAGAAAGCTTTAAATTGGCAGGAAATTCTCCCTTGCACCGGGGTTTTCCTCTGCAGCAGAAAACTCCACCGTGCAAAGAAGCTGCAATTTAGCGGGAACAATTTAGCAGTGCCGAAGCACACACAAACAAAAATCACACCCTTTGGGTTGTGACAATATCTATTGGGGTGGATTGTGCCCTGCTTTCTGTTTGGAAAAATCTTTCTTGTGGTGCAAAGAGAGTGTAAAACAATATCATTCTAATTTGCCATGCAATGGAGAATCAGGCTCTGCTCCTTGATTTAAGTGGCATTGGAAATATGTAAATAAATTAGCATCATGATAATTTTCTTCTGTTTACTAGTTTCAATTTAGATATATTAACATTTTCACAAACAAATTGTAATATAGCTTGCAAAGCACCATGTACTGTGTTTCTCTCCTTTTAGATTAAGTGATTAATCTTCTCACAGAAAAGGCAGATTCAGCAAATGAGAATTTAAGGAGTCTGTTTTTTGCACATCAGAGACCCTAAAACACCTGCTCCTGCAGCTTGCCTTAGTGTGAAAGGCTGACCAAGCGCTATGTTATCCCTTTTAGTCACAGTACCGCTCCAATCACATTACAGAACTGATCTACCTACTCTGGAACTCTAAGAAGACTTATATGCCTCTGGGATATGTCCATGCCCCCATTTTCCCTTGGGTAGATGAACATGCCCCAGAGGACATAGTGAAGAAGGCCCAGGAGAACACAAAGTATCAACTGCAGCTGGCCCCTGGTCTGAGAACTGCCTGAAAGGAAAGATGCCTTGTGCTTTTGCCCTCCCTTGTGTACTTGCATGTGAGAGTCAGAAATAATCAGATCCATAATTCTAAGGGAGCCATGACCCAGGAAGCATCACATATCCATTTCAATATAAATATTTCTTTGGTGTTCTAAAGTCTCACACAGTGATCCTAATAGGTCTTAAAAGATAAGCAGCATTATGCTGAATCAGATCTTTTATAAATACGTGGGAAAGCCAGGTGTTGAGGTAACAGGAAGGAGATGCTGAGACAAAAATATGTATGTCTATTTCAATCCTCTGCTTTGTGCACCTCAGTTTAACTCCTTCGTGAAATTCAGGCAGAGTCCTGTCTTATCAAGACTGTTCAGAAGGTATAACACAGAGTTGAACTTTAGGCCTGTTTGCATGTAAAACCCTGATAAGCAGGGGTAAATAGTTGCCAAACAACTTTCAAAGAGGGAAAGCATTGTGATTAGCATACAACATTGTGTATAGTATTTGGAAAAAACAATAAATATCTTTAGAACAAGATTTATGAGAGAATTACTATACTGGTGTTCTTCATGTAGATTTCCCACTTTACAGCCATAACATTCATATACTGAGCTTCAACGAAACACATTTTCACCTCCCTGTGTCAATGCATACATTTGCCTCATTCTTTTTTTTCAGAAATGTTGTTTCAGTCCATGTAGTGTGACCATAATATTATAATATGTGACCTACTCTATTCAATCTTTCTGCATGTTTTTAAGGTGTCTACCCCTATTAATACAATGCCTTAGCACTCCAGTTTTTGCCACAGGGTTCCCAGGAATCCGTTACTCTGAGACTTGGTGTCTGACTTGTCACTGTTTCTCATTGTGGCTAGTACAGTGAGTCCAAAAGATTGTGGGGCCAGACATGATGAACCCAAGGGTGCTGAAGGAGTTGGTTGATGTGATTGCAGAGCTGCTGGCTACTATCTCTGAAAACTTGTAGAGATAGGGAGAGGTCCTGGATGACTGGAAAAGGCCAAATATAGTGATCATCTTTAAAAAAGGGAAGAGGGACAATCCAGGAAACCACAGACTGGTCAGCCTCAACTCAGTTCCTGGAAAATTTGTGGAGCAGGACCTCAAGGAATCCATTTTTAAATAATTGGAAGAGTAGAAGAAGGTGATTAGGAAGAGTTGCATGGGTTCACCAAGGGCAATTCATGCCTAACCAACCTGATTGTCTTCTATAATGAGTTGACTGGTTCCTTAGATGTGGGAAGAGCAGTGGACATGATATACCTTGACTTTAGCAAGGCTTTTGATACCGTCTCCCACAACATTCATGCAAGCAAGCTAAAGAAGTACATATTGGATGAATGGATTGTAAAGTAGATGGAAAACTGGCTGTATTATCAGGCTCAAAGGGTAGCAATCAATGGATCGATGTCTAGTTGGCAGCTAGTATTAAGTGGAATGCCCCAGAGGTCTGTCCTGGGTCTGGTTTTATTCAATATCTTTATCAGTGACCTGGAAGATGGCATAGAGTACACCCTCAGCAAGGTTGCAGATGACACCAAGTTGGGGGCAATAGTAGATACACTGAGGGGAAGGCTAGGATTCAAAGATACCTAGAGAAATTGGAGGATTGAATCAAAATAAATATCATGAGGTTCAATAAGGACAAGTGCAAAATCCTGCACTTAGGATGGAACAATCCTATACATGAGCACAGGCTGGGAACCAACTTGCTAGGCAGCAGCTCTGAAGAAAAGGACCTTGACATTACAGTGGATAATAACCTGAATATTAGTCAACAGTGTCCTCTTGTTGTAAAAAGACTAATGGCATACCAGGCTGCATTAGTAGGAGCATTGCCAGCGGATTGAGGGAAGTGGTTCTTCCACTCTATTCTGCACTTGCCCCACTACAGCAAGGATGTAGACAAATTGGAGAGAGTCCAGCAGAAGGCAGTGAAAATGGGGAGGGGGCAGAGGCCCATGACTTATGAGGATAGGCTGAGGGAACTGGGCTTGTTTAGTTTAGAGAAGAGAAGACTGAGCAGGGATTTAATAGCAGTCTTCAACTACCTCAAGGAGGATTCCAAAGAGAATGGAGCTAGACTGTTCTCATGGAGGATGGGGATAAACTATGGTGGCAGATGACAGAATAAGGAGCAATAATTTCAAGTTGCACCAGGGACAGTTTAGGTTAGATATTAGAAAAAAAAAAACTTTCTCACTAGGAGGGTAGTGAAGCACTGAAATAGGTTATCCAGAGAGATTGTGGCATCTCCATACTTGGAGTATTTTAACACCAGGCTAGAAAAAAGTCCTTGGCTGGGATGATCTAGTTGGGCATGGTCCTTCATTGAGCAGGTGGTTGGACTAGATGACCCCTGGAGGTCCCTTCCATCCCTATTTTTCTATGATTCTAATAGAGACTTTACAACTTAGAAAGTCACAACAAATGTTTGCAGAGAGACAGTTCTTATTCCCCCCATGATTGTTTTGAACTAGAAACCATCTAGAGACAGTTTGTAACTAAACTCAATTTGTAAGCTCCGCTACAAGGGGGGACTCTAAATTTATGTCTGTTTTGGTGGCAGTGCTTCTTTCTCTGACCCAGAATTCTAGTTCCAAGCAGCAGAATTCTTATCACAGTTTCCTGTTACTACGGTCTTTTTTCTCAGCTTCAATTATACTGCTTGTACATACTCTGCTTCCCATGGCTACAAATGATTCATGGTTGATATTCATTCACTTGTTTTCCACTGTATCTCTGAATTTACTCCATTGAAATGCTAACAGCCTTTTATAGCTCATATGTACTGACCCAGGCATGCCTAGTACAGACACATTTTCAGCAATTTAAAAATGGGGAACTATTACTCTGGACCATGCAGCAGCTCTTCTGTTCTAAGATTTGGGTTTGGACAAACCAGGGGTCATAAAAATGCAGCAAAACAGCTCAGGCTTTGAAACTACTTCTATTGCTATAACACAGTCATTCTCTACCTGTTTGCCATAGTGGGCTACACTTACAGCTCTCAATTTGTTATGTGGGCCACCCCCACACAACTTTACTTCCTGTGTATCCCTGTAAAAAAATGTTTTAACAGGATGTCACATGGACCATAAGAGTGTGCTGATTGAGCTGCATGTCGCCCATGGGTCATGTGGGTTGAGAACCACTGCTCTAACATAACTGTTGGAAAATAAAGGTGCTGCATTATTCTGAATAGCAGCTCCTTTTCTGAAACAACTCCAAATATACCAGTGTCCACACCTATGTGAATAACACTACTCTTTTATTTCCCTTCCCTTAAAAGAAGTTAAAAGATACTAGCCCCACCAGAATTAACTGCCACCAGTAGGATACTATAGAGAAAAATGAATGGGTAATTTCAGTCATTTTTACTTTTCCTGAAAATAATTCAGAATTTCCTGACATACATATTTTACAGCATTTGAAACTTATTGGCTAGAGACTCTCAGGGTGCATCCACACATGCAAGCATCTGAGCATGCAGCAGCTCAAATAGAAGTGGCACAAATTTGTGCTGGGGATTTTTTTCCTCAGTGCACATGCCTGGACATGCACTTTGGTGTGGAGCAAGTTGTGCCACTTGGAGCAAAATGACCCTGGCCAGCTCCTCCTGGATCTGGAGCCCATGACAGTGCTGCTGGACCTAAATCCCCCCACACCACCTCTATGTCCCTCTGGCCAAAAACCAGAGCATCTCTCTGGAAGACCGGCTTCCACGTTACCTCAGCCTTGCCCCACTTTTTTTCCTGCAGGGTTTTTTGGTTTGTTTGGTTTTTTTTATGCCTGGATTTCCAGATATAAAACGTTAAGCTTACACTGCACATATGAAGCATGGGGAACATTTTTTCATTCGCAGCATGCCTCTTGCAATGCTATACAGTTTGAACATGTATCAAACTGGCTTGAGATGCTGCAAGAGGCACATGCACATTCATCTGGACACACCCTCAGTGACTAAGTGCACTAACTCACTTAGGTACTTTTGAAAATCCCATTAGGTAAATAGCTCTAATATCAAATACCTATATATATTTGGTAATGTGGTCCTTTATAAATTCATCCATTAGCATTCATGTAAAGATGTCAAGTGTCCTCAACTTCTTTTGATTTCAGGGTCAGTAAAATCATTTGGTTTTACTGGGAGTATTCTGGGAGTATTACTGGGAGTATTCTGCAGTTTGAAACCCAGGATTTATAAAACAGCTTGAAGATGTAAAATATTTTGAATAAATTGCTATTTTATTATGGAATCCACTGTCTCAAATCCATATATGCTATTTGAACTCCTCTCCTCACCTTTGCCTACCATTATGTGCAAATCAGGTATCAAATTTACATGCAACTACTTACTGCACAGTTATGAACATGTAGATGCAACCCAAGAGAAAGTTTGCTCCTGAGTCAGCGCTGCCACTAAGGGGCCAGCCTGAAGCTAACCCCAGAGCTCTTGGCTGAGAGCCTTTCCTGCCCCAGGCCTTTAAAAGCCAGCAGGCACTCAGAATCCTGTGGCATACCAGCAGGGAACCTGAGGCCACTCCAGGTCCCTGTGTCTCCTGCAGGCCAGCTACCCTAGCCTGTCTGCACCTCAGTGCCACTACCTGGCATTGCACTGCCATGCAGCTGCCAAGCCTACACTATCCAGACCTGCAGGCTTCTTCAGGCTGCTGCAGGCTCCAGCCGGGCCTGCCAGGCCCCAGGCCTAGGTGCAGGCAGCATCTGGCTGCCAGTCCCACTTCCACCTGCCTGCAACCCATGACCACCAGCCTGCCCTAAGCTCACAGGCGCTCTGGGGCATTGCCTCTGCCATGCAGCTGGGAGTTCCACGCTGGCACAGCAGCACAGAGACAGCCATGTGGGGGCCCATAGAGATGGTGTGGAGCCCATGATGGTTTCCTCCTTGTTCACAGCTGTGCCCACACCCATGCCCACCACCCAGGGCCCCAACTGGCTCATGGAGGAGACTGGTGGCCTCATGTCACTGTGGGGTGAGGCAGAGGTACAGCACCACTTTGAGTGGGGTGGGCACTCCAGCACCCATGTCTATGTGGGGCTGTCAGTCCAGATGTAGGAGTATGGGTGTGACCAGTCAGTATGGCAGTGCCACTTAAAGGTCAAGGCCTTGTTGGCACAGTGGGTTTCCATCACCAACCACAGTCATTGGTTGGGGAGTGCCTGTACATCCATGCCCTTTATGTGGCAACTGATGGACATACTCATGCCCTGGGACCCAGTCTTCAGCCGTGCTGTCTATAGTGACACAGGTGGCCTGTCCAATCTCCCACCCCAGCCTGGAATCCCCGGTGACCCATCACTGGGTGAGGGTCCCTCAGGGGTCCAGTAGCCTGTTCTGCTGAGCTCCCCAGCTGCACCCTTCACCAGCAGGTCAGGGACCCCAGACCAACACCTGCTACACAATCTCTGCAGCCCCAGGCCTCACCATGAGGCACAACTGGCCATGACACCACTGGCCACCAGCAGTGCCAGCTCCTATCGTAGATCAGGGCTCTGTACCAGGTATGCAGGTGCATCTGGGACACCATGGCCATCTGCTGAATGTGACATGCATGCAATACCAAATGTATTGTGCATGCATGGCTCACTGAGTAGGGTGTAGTGGGTTGGGCACCCCTTGGTCCAGGCAAGCAGATCCTTGTGTAGAACCCAGGGCATGCACAGCAGAAGCATGTTTGGGGTTCAGTGGCAGCATGGTGGGGGCTGGCCTCAGGTCACAACCTTGGAGAAGACCCCTGTGGGGAGGGCAGGGGCTTGAACAGCTGCTTCTCACAGTTATCACAGTCCTTGTCACCCCTCCAAGCCTGGGCACTGTGGGCTGGGTAGCAGAACAGCAGAGCAGTTGGCTGGCTCAAGGATGGGGGGGAGCAGGGTCTGAAGCTGTAGCTGCAGGTGATGCTAGGAACCTGGCTTGTCCCACTCTGGGAACAGGGAGGGGGATACAGGCTGCCTGTGGCCAGCACCCAGTGGCCTGCCAACCCCAGAGGAGTGAACAGGGATAGGGGACTCAGCCAGTGGTACTCTGGACCAGGCCTGCCAGGCTGACCTACCATGGTCCCTGGCTACCTGTGCATGCCTGACTCCTGATCTGAGTCTAGGCAGTGCACAGCCTCTGGTACAGAGTGTCCTATCTCTGAAATGTTGCAAACTCTCATACACATCTTCTGTCTCATGGCTCTACAGAGCTTGCAGCTCCATGTGTGGGAGAGGCTTCCCTTGGCAGGTGGGACATGGCCTCTGGGTCACCACTGCCCACCGCTGGAGCCCTGTAGATGTGCTGTACCCTCCATAGAGGGACTCTGGACAAGACTTTCTCTTGAACTGCCTGGTCATGGTGTCAGAGGACCTGCTGGGGTCTGCTTGGGCCTGGAGTGGGGAGGACATGGCCCACCAGGACAGGTGGCGGTGGGGGGAGAGTCACCCACAAGGAGGCACCAGACTAACAAAAGGAGACTGAGTATGCTGGGAGTTCTGGGAGCAGTTCCTGGCCCTTGAGCATCTGTATTAGCATGGGTTTTGCTCTGCATGTTACTGTGCAGTAGATTTCACAGACTTCATAGTCATTAGGGCTGGATGGGACCTCGTGAGATCATCAGGTCCAGCCGCTTCCCAAAGGGCAGGAAGTCAGCTGGGGTTATATGACCCCAGCAAGATAATTATCCAAACGCTTCTTGAATGTGTCCAGAGTAGGTGCTTGCACCACTTCTGGGGGGAGTCTATTCCAGACTCTGGAGACTCGGACAGTAAATACGTTTTTCCTTATGTCCAGTCTAAAACAGTCTTCCAGCAGTTTGTGACCAGTGGACCTTGTCTTCTCTTGGGGTGCCCTGGTAAATAGATGTTCTCCCAGCTCCTGATGTGCACCACTGACATACATATAGGCTGCTACCATGTTCCCACTGAGCCTACGCTTTTCCAAGTAGAATTAGGCTACTGCACAGTTAGCGTCTTATGTAGATGCACTCAGTATATACACTTTAATACAGTGGAGGCTAGCTGTTTAATCTCTTTGATGCTGTTGTTCCATGTATAGGTACCCTTAATCAACAAATATACTTTGCTCAGTCAGTTCCATCTTGTAACTTTTTAACTTTTTCATAATCTGATAATGAGTTGAATACTTTGATGATTAAACTGCCAATTTCACAGATCCAGCTGCATGCTTTGATGGTATGGTTGTTGAATGTATAAATGTATTACTAACACTACTATCTGGTTTGCTGATTGGCTTTATGATTTTTAAAACTGAACTCAAAACTTTAGTTTACTGAATCATTAATCTTTAGCATCTTGATGATTGATGCATTCATAATTTAGATAGAATTTTTCCTAGAGACTTATCCCATTTTAGTGCTTTAGCTTGATTAATCGTACACTCAGAAAAAAGGATAGGAATATAGAAGTTTGCTCTTTGCACATGCTAAGAAACTTGGAAAACCATTTTTTCAGCGTACCTATATCTAGTCTACAATTAATACCTGAAATCCTTTTAGTAGGATTAATATAAAATTGTATCCATTTTACTATGTGTTGTAGTAATTGTCATAACTAGGGAATAGTGACTCTTGTGCGGGCCCTCTCCCGATCCCACCTGGATCGCCATGTGCAAGTTCTCTCTTGATCCCATCTGGGTCGCCATGTGCGAGCCAGGGGCGAGCCGGGCCCGTCTTTGCTCGAGCTAGAATCAGTCACGGAGGTGTAATGGTTGGTTGAAAAGATTATTTACTTACACCCAAGGAGGTCGCGGTGTAGGCTGGTCAGCTTTCCAGGCACAGCTCCACTTGAGTTCTCGGTGGAGGACTCTAATAAACTCAGTTCCTTGACCCCGGAGTGATTCAGGCTCCACAGGTTCAAGAATTCGTTCCCACAGAGCAGCTGTATCTCTGTGAGTGTTACTCGGTTCCCAGGTCCCCCGGAGCTGTTAAGACTCCGTGGGTTCGACAATTGGGTCCTTAGGACAGGGATACGTCTGGACTGCGATCGGCGATGTGGAGAGGCTACAGGTTATGTGCCTCGGAGTTGTTAAGGCTCTAAGGGTTCGGTAAATAGGTCCCCCGGAGTTGTTGAAGCTCCGTGGGTTCGACAAATTAAACCTCTGTTGCCCTCTTAAGGAAAAAGCTGGGTTCGTATGGATCAGCAGCGCTTAGAGATCTTCACGCTCCTTTCCCGAACTCCACGTGCTTTCTCTCTCTCCAGCTTGGGTGGAAACTACCCAAGCCTTTTGTACAGCTAGCAAGCCAATAGCTAGCCGCCACATATGCCTGTATTTAGAACCGGCCAATAATGTGGCACGAATCTAAATACAAATGTCAGGAACTCCTCTGCACTGTGCATCACTATAATGCAAAAGAAATGCACTATGCAAAGAAAGCTACAGAACTGGCGGGAAAAGCTCCTGCACGCGGGTTCTTCGTTACCACAGAACACTCTACCGTGCAAAAGAGCTGCAATTTGGCGGGAACATGATTTAGCGATGCCAAAGCACACTCAAACAAGAAAAACCACAACTTTGGGTTGTGACAACTCTAAGGTTGCTGATCCTGCACTGTCAATAAACAAATGTATTGTGCATGCATGGCCCACTGAGTTCAGCGATATGAGAATTTGGGAGCAAATATTTTATTGGTTCTAGTCCTTGGACCATAAAGTGGCAGTTAAGCACTTAGGTTATTCTGTGGTTGTAGCCCGAAGTTCTAGCATGCATCTTGTAAGGTTATTTTACTACTAGTCTTTATAATGTTTATGGGGAATAGGAATTGCAACTGAAATTAGTACTATATGGTACTGTACCAATAAATAGAGCATTGCAAAACTAAATTTGATTGGGAATCATTGCTTTATTACTGTCTTGTGAAGCACCTACAACATAAATTTATGGCACTATCCACTGTAATTTGCTGTCCAGTAATTCAGGAGCTATTTTTCAATATTGTGAAGAGAGTTGCATGAGGAACTCTTATAGGCAGGGATACTGGCTTTCTCTGATTTAAAAAAAGAAAAAATCCCCAATTTTTGGATTTAAAAAATTAATCCAAAATCCACCTTTCCTGTGATTAAAATGAAACACCACACACACATATATATACAAATATATATATGCATGGCAATTACTATGCAAAGCAAGGTAATTACTGTGTTCATACATATGTGATGTTTCATTTTGATCACAGAAAAAAGGTGGATTTTGGGTTACTTTTTTAATCTGAAAGCTGGGTATTTTTTATCAGAGAAAATGAGGATCCCTTCTTATTAGGTACTGCAACACCTAATATTTAGTCCCCTGACTCTTGGAATGGAATCTACAACCATGCATTAGGTTCTTCAGATCCCTATTCAGTGCATGAAAAGAGGAGTATATCAGAAAAGAATCCAAATCAACTAGTACCCTGTCAATACACTTGGCATGCTGTGTCCCCAGAGGTGTATTCTATTTCACCCTATAGAACTGCACAGCTTTTCTTCATTGGGATGCAAAGCATTTCAGTGCTTCAAAGGGTCTTCAGGTATGCAGGAGGCACAGGACTTCTCTTCATTACAACAAGGAATTTTAATTTCTGCTAAAATGCATATGTTGGTTCAGAATTCCACTTCCCAATGACTGAGGACTTTGGTCTGTAGTGTGCAAGGTGATCTGAAAAAACAAACCAGATAGCCAAAATTAGTTTGACATCTCCACTCATCTGTGTAAACAGGTTATATGGTGAGAGATAGTCACAGGAGAAGTAAGATTTCAGAAGAAAATTAATAATGGAGAAAGTCATCCAGTGTCCTGTAAGATAAAATAGGATGGGCTAGTAACATTAGGCTGAATAAGGTGGAGTACTGCATGGATTTCAGCTTCCTTTTTCTGAAAGAAGAATCAAGACATGTTTAAGACCTGACTAGATAAAACCTTGTTGGGATGATCTAACTGGGGCTGGTCCTGATTTGAGCAGAGTTGGACTAGATGACCTCCTGAGGTCCCTTCCAACCCTAATTTTCTATGATTCTATGATAAGTGAAGTTTGCTCCTACTAATCCATCAGGTATTATTTTCCTCTCTTCAAACACATACATGCACATCCTTCCTGTCAGAGATGCCAGTCATGTTTTTCAAGAGGCCTTTCCTGCATGAAGAAATGCTATAATGAGAACTGCCACTCAGTGACTTTCCAAAGAGTTTGGGTATCTATTCAAGCCTCCTTGCAGAAGGAGTTTCAAGTAGGTAAAGCACCATGTGACGAGACCTGATCTCTACTCCAATGTTGTTTGTGCAGTTGTCCCAAAGCATCTTTAATGCAAAATTCACACTTTTATTTGAAAAGAAAGGCATATTCCCCATCTTCCTAGGCTAGCATCTAACTCCCTGAGCTACAGGTTCAAGTTCCTGCTTTCTCTTTCTCCTTCCCTTTCCCTGGTTCTTTCCATTCTGGATACTAAGTGGTAAAAAATGAAGCAGGGAAGTGAGGAAAGAAATGTGTCTGAAGTTATTAGGAAAATAAAAATTAAAACAATCCACTACATTCTAATTAAGGTTTTAGTTTACTGATATTATTGGAAAAAGACTGGTTAGCATCAAAATATAAATTCACAAAAAAAGGGGATGTGCAGCACACTTAATTTCCCTTCCACACAGGATTTCCCCTCCCCCCAGGTCAAACTGGGGAGAGATGGCCTTCCTCCTCTATAGTAGGGGCATTGTCCTCTGAGCTTCTGAATATATGTTAATCACCAGGGATCCTGATTTTTTCTGACAAAAAAAAATATCCCCAATTTTCAGATTAAAAAGTAACCCCAAATCCACATTTTTCTGCATACACATATACACATACATTCATACACCACTAAAATATGTGTGTGTGTGTGTGTGTGTGTTAGTGTTTCATTTGTGTTTATGTTTCACCAATAATATACATGTATGTATGTATATTAGTGGTGTTTCATTTTAATCATGGAAAATGTGGATTTTGGATTACTTTTAATCCAAAAATTAGGTTTTGTTTTTGGGTTTCTTTTTTTTAATCACAGAAAACCAGGATCCCTGTTAACCACCAACATCCTTTTTCATTTTAATGGAAGGCCTCTGTCTGTGCTCTCATCTCCCCAATTCTATTACCATGTGTCTTTGGTATTTCTGATAATGTGCCAGTTGTGTGTGAGGGTTTGAAGCAGTAATTTTGTAGGGCTTTCTTGGGTAAATGATTGCTTGAAAATACAGGGGATTGGACACAATAGCCCAGGATGCTCCTTCCAGTTCTATGTCCCTATAGGACTAAGAACCAAAACAATAGCCTTATCATATCCATGGGAGTATTTCTCATGGAATAGTACACATTTTCTTAACGATTTTATCTCTTATATCCATTTTCTTTCCCAACATGTGCAAGAACAAATCATGCCTCACCAACTTGATTTCCTTCTCTGATAAGGTGACTGGTACTGTGGATATGGGAGAGCAGTGGATGTAATATATTTTGACAAACAAGACTTTTTCATTGTCTCCCATGCCATTCTCATGGCAGAGATAAGCTACAGAAGTACAGACTAGATAAAAAATATTGTAGTGTAAATGTAAGCCCAGTTTAATCATCATGCTCAATGAGTAGTCATCCATGGCTCAGTGTCTAGTTGGGAGGAGGCATCAAGTGGGTTTCCCCAGGGTCCATCCTGGGTGCAGTATTGTTGAACATTTTAATTCATGATTTGGAAGATTGAATGTATGCTTAGCATATGGGTGGAAGCCACCAAGTTGGATAAAGTTGCAGACACTCTGGAGGGTAGGGCTAGTTTCCAGTGTGACCTGGATAGACTGGTTAAATGGTCTGCAGTCAACAAGATGAAAGTCAACAAGGACAAGTGCCAAGTACTGCACATAGCTATGTCCAATATCAAAAATACACTAGGGAATGATGGGCTAGAGATCTGCAGAGAAAGACCTGGAGGCTACAGCAGCATATAAGCCAAATATGAGCAGTAGTGTGCTCTTGTTGCAAAAAAACAAAACAAAAACCAGCAGCCTACTTCGTTGTATTTGCAAAGAGTACCTCTTGAAAATCAGAGGAAGTGATTATTCTACTCTATTCAGTACTGTTAAGGCCTCAGCAGGAGTACTATTTCTATTTTTTGACCCCACACTTTGAGAAAGATGTGGAAAGATTCAAAATACTCCATCATAGAGCACCACAAATGATTAAAGGCTAAGCATGGCTAATTAAGATAAAAAGACAACTGAAAGAACTAGGATTATTTATTAGGGCTGTGTGAAGCTTTGGGTGGTGATTTGATTTGGAGGAGATTCGGCACAATTCAGTGGCCAGATCGCTGGATTCAAATTGAATCCAGGGACCAATTTAAAGGTCTACATCAACTCAAAGCTCTCCAAATCTTCAGAAAAGATTCGGAGAGCTTTGATGATTTGGGCAGTCCCCAGTGGCTGAAGCAGGGAGCTGTAGCTGACTCAGAGCTGGTAAGTACTAGGGGTGGGAAGGAGTTCCAGCCCCCGCATGGCTGCCCCCTACTGTCCCAGCTCCCAGTACTTTAAAGAAAAGCCCCGGTGCTTACTGGGCTCTGCTGGGTGGCTGGGTGATCCTCACTGCCCCCTACTGCCCATGCTGCATGGGGGGCTCTTCATGAGCCCCCCGACCCCTCCGTGCTCACTCAGCCCCCCCACAGGTACCCCACCCCGGCCAGCTCTGGCCCTTTAAGAAAAAAAAAAAAGCCGAGAAAGGCCCAGGGACTCACCACTCCTAAAGCAGCCTTGCGGCTTTGGGGGCTTGTGCAGATCCCCCCATGTGGCACAGGGCAGTGGAGGGGCAGTGGTGATTGCCCCCCACTGGCAGGTATGGTAAGCCTGGGGGGGGTCATTTTTTTTTTTCTTAAGGGCCCAGAGCTGTCCTGGGTGGGGCTCCCATGGTGGGGCTGGGGGAATAAGGGCAGGTCAGGGGCTTGTGCAGAGCCCCCCATGCAGTGTGGGGAAGTGGGGGGCAGTGGGGACCGCCCCCCTGCCTGGCAACACCCGCTGAGTCGGGGCTTTTTTTTTCCCAAAGAGCCGGGAGCTTGAGTGGGTGGGCCAGTCATTGCTAGGATGGGAAAGCAGGCGAGAAATGGGCTTAACTGATTTGGCAGAAGCTGAATCTCTGAATCAGATTCTGCTGAATTGAATCAGGACAGTGATTTGAATCACTGAATCGAATTATTGTCCCCCGAATCAGCCAAATCTGAATCTGAACTGAATACTATCCACTTTGTACAGGCCTATTATTTGTACAGGCCTTCCAGAGAAGAGAAGACTGAAGGAATTTCAAATCCCTCAAGGGTGTCATAAAGATGGTGATTAATAGACTTTTCCCTGGGTCTGTAAGGGATAGGACTAAGACCAATAGTGCTTAAGTGTTAATGCACAGTAGAATTAGTCTACTGTGCATTAATCATCAGAAAAAAAGACTGTATGCCTTTGCTATTGTGCAGTAGCACCAGTTACTGCACATTTAGTTAGTACCTCATATTAGGGATACTAAACAATGCACAGTAACAATGATGCATTAGTGCATGTTCTTACTCACCCACTTGCAATGATTTAGTTATGGATCATCCTGCCTTGAGCAAGAGGCTAGACAGCATGATCTCATGAGCTACTTACAGCCCTGCTTACCTATGGTTCTATGAGTCTCTCAAAGAATCAACCACAGAAATATAAGAATTAAAACTTCATTCTATTTTCCTTGAAAAAGGAGCATTACCTTACATCAAAAACATGTAATACAGACACTTCTATATTCTGAGGACTGATGTGATGATTAATCCCACACAGGGAAAATATAAAGTAGAGATAATTCAAAACCATGGGATTCTAAAATTCATACTTAATAATATTTCCTCATAAAGACAGTATTAGAAACCTTCTCAAGTGCACAGTGTAATCAGTGTATATGTAAATTCAACTACTAAAATATGCAACTTAATCAATAAAGTATGCACAAATGTAATAGTTGGAGTATGCAGCTGGATCTGTAATAAAAATGAAGACATGAAGCTTCAGAGAGAGATGAAATAAAATACAGCATACCAAAATACCTATTTTTTCCAAACTATTTCATCCATAGTCCAATATCATCTATGTCCAATATCACAAACAATAAGAAAACTGCACATCCAGTTAAACCAATGTGGGTCAATCAAAAAGGATACATATAGAGGACATTTTGCAACTTCATTGCAAGGACACTGTGGGTGAAAATTAATTCAAGCCATTATTACCAGATTCTGCTCTGTCAGAGGAAATTGGGTTTGGGTTTTAAATTTCCTTCGTGCTCTTTATTCAGCCTCTGGTTGATCATCTAGTTCCTCTTTTCCCCCCACATGTACATCATTCCTCTAATCAGTAGTAAATGTGTATTTGAGCAGTTCTATAGAAATCTGAGACTGAATGTTTTTTGGGGGGTGGGGTTTATAACTGATGTAGATCTTAGTCTCAAATGGAACCAAAGAATCATGCAGCTCTATCAGACATAAATTGGAACTCTGAAACTTTTTTTTTCTGAATGAATTAAATGTATATCTAGAAAGTCCTGTATTTTAAATGACACCTCTTAGGAGGTGTCATTTGTGGCTAGATTTCCCAGTCACACAGAAATGATGAACAAGAAGACCAGATGCACAGCTGACATTCTTAACCACCTCATTATATTTTATGGACACTTTTATGACCTGTATGTTACAAAGTGATATTCTTCTGTTAACCTGTATTGCCTATATAAGTCAACAGCCTAATTAAGGTCTTGATCCTACAAAGGTGCCTGCATGGGTTTTACCATGACTATGTACCTAACTCTTCGCAGGGTCATAGACTTACTTTTGTTATTGGGAACTAATATTCCTGTGATTAAGAAAAAAAGTGAAGCATAAGTAGGCAAAACAAGTATACCAGTAGTTTTTTGAGCAGAAAAAGAAGGCCTGGACTTTGCATTATTAAATATGATCATGTTCTTAAGGAAAGATCTTCAAATGTATTTAGGTATCTACAATGCAGACAAGATTTTCAAAACTTTAGGTGTCCAATTATTATTGAAATCAATCAAAACATATCTCCTGTCAGAAACAGACCGAAATTTTACAAAGGGGTGTGTGGTTGCAGTGATTGGTGCTGCACACCCATGTCCAGCATTCCCTCTCTCCCTCTCCTGCAGCCCTCGCCCCATAAGGGCAGGCAGACTACACCACAGGAGCAGCATCCAGGGACAGAACCAGTCCTGTCCCAGACCTGAAGGGAGTTCCTTTCCTACTCCAGCTGGTCTGTGTGGGGGGCTGCACAACCAAGACCATGACAGCAGCGGGCAGACATGTTCCCTGTCCCTGCCCCAGCTATCAGCCTCATGACTAACACCCAGGGGAGCAGGAAAAGAGGGGGATGGCTGAAGGCAGATCAACTGGGGCAAGGCCATGAAACACTTCACCACCACAGCGATGCTGCTGTATCTCAGGAGGCAGTACTCCCTTGCCCTTGTTCCTCCTCATCCTGGCACCAGTGGGAGTATGCTCCAAAAGAAGTCCCCCTCTCACTCCAAAGCCCCCACTCACAAGAAACAGAGACAGACCACCCTGGAACACTGGGGGAAAGGTGAAGACAAAGAGGACAATGTCTGAAGGCAAGCGAGGTCACCCAGAGCACTGGGGAGACAAAGGGAGGCCAGCCCTTGTCCTTCATTAAGTGTCCAGGATTCAGGCAACTCATGGTGCTTGTGGCCCATTATAGCAAGTGCCCACATGTACCACCTTTAGCGGGACAGTGATGCCCTCCCTGTATGAGGCATGCAGGGAGTACTTGAGGGAGGAGCTGCACAGGACAGGTCTTCAGGTAGTCTTGCATTTCACCTTAGACACCTGGAGCAGGCAGGGTGGAGATCATGCCTACCTCTCCCACACAGGGCACTGGTGTGACCAGTCAGGGCGTTGGTGGGCTCTCCTTTAAGCCAAGGTCATGGATGAGTCCCACACAGCAAGGGAGACCATGGTGGCCATGAACAACATGGTGCAGAGGTGGCTCGTCGGGCAGGGTGAGCTCACCCATGGGCTCATGGTCACTGACAATGTGGCCATTATAGTCAAGGTGGTGTGTAATGCCAACTTTGTTGGCATCCGCTGTGTGGCACACAACCACCCTATGAACTTCCACGTCATAGTCAGCATGCCTTGGAGAGAGGCAGGGCTCCTGGTGATGGCGCTATCACTACCAGCCAGCTCATTTTGAAATGCAGGAATGTGGTGCACTACTTCCACTGGAGCATCAAGGGAGGCAACATGGTGCTGGACAAACAGGAAGAGCTGAGCATCCCGCAGCACAAAACCATGCGGTATGTGGAGACCCAGTGGAACTCCACATACCTAATGCTGGAAAGGTGGGTGGAGCACCAGAAGGCCATACATGAGATTGCCTTGCTCGGGGAGATTGGGATCAGCTGCTTCCTTAACAAAATGGAACAGGACACCATCTCCCAGATCTTGGTGGTCCCGTGCCAGCACTCCAACCATGAGCCAATTTCCTCCAGCAGAGCCACTGCCAATGTGGGCCAAGGGCATGGCTTCAATGTTGGGGCCCAGAGGCACCAGACTCCAGAATCAGGCAGGTAGCACAGAGGCCTCTGTGGCTACTTATCTTGCCAAGGATGTGGAGCTGCTGCACTGTGACCCCTTGGCCTATTGGGCAACCCGCAGTCAGGTGTAGCAGGATCTGGCCACAGTTGCCTGGGAACACCTGTCCTGTCCACCGACTAGTGTTCAAAGTGATAGGGTGTTCGGTATTTCTGGTGATGTTGTGACACCACACCGCACCTCCTTGGATCCTGGCTTGGTGGAGCAGCTGGTGTTCCTGAAGGTGAACCTCCTGCTGCTGGGGTTCCCCAAGCTCCATGTGCAGACAGAGTAAATGCCACCCTCTTCACTCTGCACCTATTTTTTTTTTTTATGTGTTTTCAGAAACTTGAGGTGCAATTTCACAGAAACCCCTGTAACACTCTGCCTGAAACCTGGCAGGCCTCATGCCCACATGAGGGGCTACCATCCCTGCTGCATTTATTCCACCATGCCTTAACACACACACGTGATACAAGTTTTTCTTTCAACAGTTTGAGGTACACTTTCACAGAAACCCCTACATCTATCTCCTTGAAACTTGGCAGGCTTCATGCCCTCAGAAGTATCTACCATCACTGTTGTTTTCATCTGAATCTGTAGAAAAATGACAACGTTATAGGTATTTCAGTGATTTCTCACTATAGTCTAAGGCCAAATCTCTGAATCGGCACTGAATCGCCGAATCCAAATTTGCCGAATCAATTTGGGACAGTGATTCAAATCACCAAATTGAATGATTGTCCCTCTGAATCAGCCACAATGGTGCTTCATTTTAATCATGAAAAAATGTGGATTTGGGGTAACTTTTTTAATCCAAAAATTGGGGATTTTTTTTATTAGAGAAAACTAGGATCCCTGATGACCAGGAGCTACCATAACTTCAGTTGTATCCATACAGCAGTGAAAATAGGCCAGAAAACCTTTGTAAAAGTGGGTACTTGAAGACTAAACCCAAGTTATATTAGTGAAAAAGCCTGCTTCTGTTTTAATAGAATCACCTTTAGTATATTATTACCAAAAAGAAGAGATAGAGGAAACACGAGCTGCATTCATTTATTCTTAGTGCTGCTTTGTCTCTCTCTGAGATAAGGAAGAACAGAAATTATTCCCTTGGGTCTTGTTTTCAGATGGGCCCAAGTGTTAGATCTTCAGTTTGAAGGCCAGTAACTACAATTAGAACAAAAAGTTAGTTTCCTTTTTCACCAGTTCTTCCCAGTAATAAGATCTATCCCTCATGGATTAAAAAGTTGTGGAAATGCAAACTCTCTTGAATGTCCAATGTGTTTTGTGTGTGTGTGTGTCACCTGAATACAGTGTTTATTAAGGAGCAGATACAAAATACTAGGAAGTTTAGTGTTTTAGAGGGAATGTGTTCATATTTACTTCACCATGAAGGAGAATCCCCATTATTTATTATAATAGTTGGAGATGTAATATGCCTAGTATAATATTTGCTATTAAAGATTGAAATGTGATACATTGAGTTTCTCACAGCAGAATCTTTTAGTATTTCCAGAATTTTAAGATTCGAGGTTAGTAATTTCATAATGATTTTCCAATGCAACTGTATTTAGGAATTGGGTTAGTCTTACAGCTCTTGATAATGCTAACATCTGAAAGAGACAAATCTTTTCTTATTAAATTCTTCTCAATTAAGTAAGTTTCTAAAAATGAGATACCACCATAATCAACTGGTTTCTTAAAGTATTTGAAAAATGCTTTTTTTTTTTTGACATGTTACAGAAAGGGAACTCAGGAGAACATGGTACATACAGCTTTTTAATTTGATCTGTAGATATTAGTGTTTCTTGTTTTACCAGCTGGCTTTCTCTCAGGATGTGTGTCTTTGTCCAATTAACTTGATATATTTTCTACATAGCCAAAGGGGAGGTGGGGAATAATGGGTTGTCTGGTACTGGAGAAAGCAGAAATAGTGAATATCGCTCACTCACCTCCCTTCCAAATACTTGTTAAAACTCAAGAGTATGTATTATTTTTTGCCATCTGCTCCTGGATTAGAGCTGAAAATGAACTATTATGTTTCTTTAACACAAATTTATTATTCTCCAACCTCTGGAGTTAGAAGTCTTTACAAGAGTCAACAAAGTATTGAAACATTTTAAATATAGATTCTCAGGAGAAAAAAACACATTAAATCTCTTATATGACATTTCTATAGATACTAAATTGTCTCTGAATTACATACATTAAAATGGGCAAGAAATAGAAAATGAAGATATATGTTCTGAACCAGTATTTCCTTTAAAAAATACAAAGTGAATCCAAGTAATCTTTACTAGCATCAGTGTGTTGCAGAAAAAATATACAAAGGTAGCTTTGTATGTAATTAAAAAAATTTCTAAAAACTGAAGTTGTACAGTAATCATCTAGAGTATTTGAAACATTTCTAATCTTACAAAGAAAAATATCTTTTATACCAGAGGTGGCCAAACCACAACTCTTGAGCCACATGCAGCTCACTGGCACAGTACTTGCGACTGCCCAAAAATTGACCAAAGCCCTGCCCACTTCTCCCCAAGCTGGTTCCAGGTGACAGTGCAACCAAAGCCCTGCCCACTTCTCCCCAAGCTGGGTCCAGGTGACAGTGCCCCCTGGCACCTACCACCACTCTGGCTTTCCCTGAAGGAAGCACACCCCAAACCCACCCTCCTTCCTCCTTCTCTCCCTCTGGGACTGCCAGCTCAGGTGCCAGGCTGCTGGGGCAGGGCCTGTAACTGTGCTGCTCACCCTGGCGTGTGCTCCCCATGGGGAAAGCTGGAGCACCTTGGTGCTGTGGTAGCAGGAGGGTGATCCTACCACCAGGGCCCAGCAAGGGGATAGGGACATGCGGGTAGAGCTGGTCATCTCCATTTTGGGTTACTCAACCCTCCCCCTCCACCTCCCCATGCCTCTCTCTGGTTCTTGAACTTCAGTGGAGGATTGGATGGGGCTCCCAGGGTAAGTTTGGTCACCCCTGTTTTATACCTTATGGAGTCTTCACTATACATTTTCTTAAACAAAATTTCCTGTCTTGTCTTTATCTCCTTCCCAGTAAGTTTCACAAAAGTACTGCATTTTGGCAAGTAAAGAAAATCTGGAAAAAACAAAGGGTAATGCACTGGTGATTTCCCAGCCATGGACAAGCATTCAGTTTCTCCTGGGAGAGTCACTGCTCTTCCAGGAGAAACTGTGAGTGTGTATATGTTCAGGATTTTTTCCCATAGTAAAAATGGCCACTCCAGGAGAAAAATAATGTGGAAAAAAAAAGGGTTAAATCAGTCCCAGGAGATTTTCTGCACTTGAATTTAGAAATGTGAAGATTTTTTTTCTTGATATACAAATAGCAATCTCTAAAGCAGCCTTCCTAACAAAGCGTAGTATCTTAGGCAATTATAAGTGCAGTTTCAAGAAGAACTCTGCTTTTGTTATAGTCAGTTACAGTTTGACCACTTCTCTCAGCAGGGGAAGAGACAGCCACTTTTAAAATCTGGCTCTAAGGGACTTTAATAAACATCTTGGTGGTGAGACCAGGTTTTTGCTCTCTGCTGCTTCAACCACATTGCTATGAATACCAGAGCTAGTTACCTTCAAGATAGGTTAGGTTTACTTCTACAGGTTGTACTGGCAACAGTATAGATATTCCCTATAATTGTGTTACATTTTTCCAAGTAAATTAAAACAGAGAAATCAAGCATTTTTAGGTTTTCCCATCACTAGTTATATTTGTTGATGCACTTGCTATTACATGAATGAAACAGTTTTGTTCTTATTATCGTAACAAAGAAATATTGAAATTTAACCATAAAGAACACAGACTTCTTTGTTTGACCTTTTCAGCCAAAAGGCTTTTTTTTTGTTTGTTGCAATCTCAGTGATCTGTTTACAATCCCAGAGACCTTTGAGGCAAACGTGGAGGAATAGTAAATCAAAATAAAAAAAAATAAAAATGCTGATGTAAGAAAGTGTACTCCTGTATTCCATCATTTACATTTAGATATTACAAAGTTTTGTTTACATGACAAATGCTCAACTCCTGTTGTAAGGGCACAGGGTAAGAAAAGAGAGAGCCATGTCAGTGTTTTGTGCCTAAATTTCATTTTGACACTGAAATAAACAATCCTGTTAGCTAATAAGTGGAATTATTTGTTTTTTAAAAAAGATAATTTAATTCCTCCCACCTATACAATTTGCTGCTTAATCCTATAGCCCTCATTCAGGTAAAAATTCCCATACTGTTTATGATTTGTTTGCTCAAAACCCAGATAGAAAGAAATAAAAGAAAAAGACAATTTGCAACCTCAAGATACATAACATTTTGCAGCTAGCCTAATACCTATACATAGTTAAGGAAAATAAGTATATTTAGATCCATAATTGTTTATATAGAACAAAAATGTGTCTGTGGTTTATAGAGAAAAATAAAAAATAGTCTGCAGTAAAATTTAATTCTAATTAATGAAAATATCTAATAATCCATGCACACATGAATAATCATGTTGACAGTTTTAGAAAAAAAATGGCAATAGGAACAATAGAATAAATATAAGTGTTCTGGGAATAGAGGACAAAGATAACCTACATAAAAATCTTTGTAGAAATTATCCATTGATAATCTTTAAAAACAGAAGGTGCAGTCACAATCCAGAAATCAGTGAAAACTTAAATTGCACATGTGATAAATCAGCTGGCTGAGTATAGATGCAATAGTAATTATTTGGATAAACTTGGTAGGCCCGTGCGAATATGGAAGTATTTGATTTGGATTCAGCTAATTTGGAGGTCAGCGATTTGATTCAGAGATTTGGATCGCTGTTCCAAATTTATTCAGCCAAATCGGCTTCAGAAGATTCGGAGCCGATTCAAAGAGGTTCGGCGATTCGGCCAAAGAGTATGATGTAGAATCACTGAAATACATATAACTTTATCTTTGTTTTACTGATTTGGATTAAACTTGCTGGGCTGGTAGCCACTTCTGAGGGCATGAAGCCTGTCAAGTTTCAAGGAGATAGGTGCAGGTGTTTCTGGGAAACTGCACCTCAGGCTGCTGACAAGCAAAACTCATGTCACGTGTGTATGTTAAGCCACAGCAGGGTGAAAACTGCAGACATGGTATCCCTTGCTGAGGCCACAAGGCTTGAAAAGGCTACCTCCTGCAGAATCCAAAAATCCTGCCACATTTCAAGGAGATAGGTGCAGGGGGTTCTGGGAAACTGCAACTTAGGCTGCTGACAGGCAAAACTTGTGACACGAGTGATTGTATGACTGACTGACTGTGTCTGTGTCAAGGAACGGGGTGGGGTGAAAACTGTGGACTGCTAGGCCTGCTGTGGCCATGAAGCCTGCCAGCTGTCAAGGAAGTAGGTGCAGGGGGCTCTGGCTTCTGGGACCCTGCCCGTCAGGCTGCTGACAGGTAAAACTTGTGACATGGGTAGGTGACATTGTGTGTGTGTTAAGGTGTGCCCTCACTGGCGTTGGGGCATCTACACAACATGGTGATATGCCACAATGAGGCCTCCTCTTTTCCCACAGACTCAGTCTGGTCTACCATTTTTATTAGCAAGCGGTATTAAATAACTTAGCAAGCACTAACACAGTAGCACCAGCAGCATTTCAGGCAGTCAAACTGTGACAGAGCCCTTCTTTCTTCTCCTGCAGGAGCTTTTTCTCCAGAGTATGTGTTAAGGCGCACCCTCACTGTGTGACAGTGTGTGTGTGTGCGTGTGCGGGTGTTAAGGTATGCCCTCACTATCACTGGGGCATCTATACAACATGATAGTGTGCCCCAATGAGGTCTCCTCCTCCCCTACAGCCTCAGGTCTGTCCACCACTTGAAATAACAACAGGTTAGTAGGCAGCACAGTAGCACTAGCATCTCAGGCAGCCAAACTGTCACAGAGCCTTTCTTTCCCTCCCTGCAGGAGCTTCTTCTTCAGCAGCTGCCAGAGAATTCTCTCTGCCAGCCCCAGCTGACTGGGTACAGGTGCTAGGGGTGTTGGTCTAAGGACATGGCACTGGCAGCCAAAGTCCTTTGGGTTAATCTGGTGTATTTACATTACTGGAACTGAAGCCAACTTCCTACAGCTCAAAACACAAAACCTGCCAACAATCTCCAGTACCCCACAAACTGCACACCAGAATCTATCAAAGACAACAAAACCCAGCTACCTGTTGGGTCACATTCCTCACCAAAAAAACACTCTGTCTCCAGTATCTCAGGTCTGAACCTGAGCGGGAACAATTTACAAACCACTTTTCACAGTCAGGCCTATGGACTTCACTTCATCAGCCTCCTAGGTACAGAAACTAAACAAATGTACTACAGGGTGAAGACAGGGTTGATAGCCTCAAAAAAAGCATAATTGTAAATGGACCCCTGTCAGAGTGGCAGGAGTTTTTAAAAGGATTTCCACTAGTACTACTGTCTGCCCTAGGACCAGTGCTGTTCAACTGTTTATTAAGAATTTGGATGCTGGCACTGAAAGTTTCTTGAGCAAGTTTGCAGATTACATCAAACTTGGAAGGACTAGGAACACATTGGAGGACAGGAGGGCAATTCAGAAGGATCTTGACAGATTGGAAATCTGGCCTGGAGTTAACAGGATGAAGTTCAGTGTTGACAATTAGAAGGTGCTGCACCTTGGGAAAAATACTCAAAAAAATAAATACGAAATGTGTGACAGCTAGCAGGATGGCAGCACTATAGGGAAGTATCTGGGAGACTTGATGGTTCACAAACTCAATATAAATATGCAGTAGAATAAAGCTGAACAAAAGGCAAATGTGGTTCTCAGTATCATCAATAGAAATATTACTGTATCTAACCAAATATAAGCATACCCTCCAATTAATATATTCTATATTTGGAAAACTTACAAATTATAATTACCCAGATACATTGTCTAATTATTGGAGCTTTGCCTTGCATTTGTCCCCTTCCCACTGCTACACCAGGGAAAATAAATCTGGGGAGCCAGGTAGCCCCTGTGTCCTCCCCTCCAGCTTCTTTCCATTGCAGTCCTGCCTCTCTAGCCACTTTACTGTTAGACCCTGCTCTCCCTGAGCAGCTGGAAGTCAGGGACAAATTTGAAAACACTAACCTTGAAATAAATATACCTGTATTAACTTGTATATAGGGAAATTATTACAGGTACCCATAGACTTATTTAATCCAGAACTGATACATTTTATCCTTTTGGAAACTGCTGTACATTTTAACACAGATAACCCATAGACACACTTTTAAGCAGCACTTTTGTACCTACTTATATATAGTAAAAACTATGCATGATATGAGTCCAAAGCTAAAAGTATGATTTACCATATAGTTCATTGAGCTGGGCCACAGCAGAATCAACAGCATTTCAAGCCATGGCAATCTGGTGACCCCACAGCTTAACACTGTCCTGTATGCATATGTACTCCAGATGCCTCCCAACAAAGGATAAACGTTGTAATTAGCACTCCAACTTATGACTGGAACCAGGTGTTTTTCTCATGAGTCCTGGAAGCCTCTAAAAATGTATATACAGATGAGTCTCAAGGCAATCTGTTCCAGCTCCACCATAGATTCATAGATTCATAAATTGTAAGGCTGGAAGGGACCTTGGAAGATCATCCAATCCGGCCCCCTGCAGCAAGCAGGAAAGACACCTGGGGTCAGGTGACCCCAGCAAGGTGACAGTCCAGTCTCTTCTTGAAGATTTCAAGGGTAGGAAATTTCCTCACCTCTGTAGGGAGCTAAGTTGTTCACTGAGCCCTTGATGTACACCTGTGATGTAGTGGTAGGCTGTTACCTTTCCTCGTATGGTTTGCCGCACAAATGTCTGATCATACAGGTGGCCCTTTTCTGGACTCTCTAAAGATTTACCATGTCCTTGTTAAAGTATGGCACCCAGAACTGGATGCAGTACTCCAGCTGCAGTCTCACCAATGCTGAGTTGAGTGGGAGAATCACTTCTTTAGTTTTGCTGGAGATGCATCGATTGATGCATGCCGGAATATTGTTAGCCCTGCTGGCTATAGCATTGCACTGCTGGCTTATGTTCATAGTGTGGTCATTATTGCCCTCAGGTCCCTTTCATTCCTATTGGTGGTCAGGTTGACATTGCCAAGCCTGTAGGTGTGCAGGGAATTGTTCGTCCCTAGGTGGAGCACTTTATATTTCTCGACATTGAACTTCATCTGGTTCTGGTCCACCAACTTGCAAGCCTGTCTGGGTCTGCCTATATCTGCAGCCTATCTTGAAGCATGACCACACTTCCCCATAACTTGGTGTTCATGAACTTTGCCAGTGAGCTCTTCACAGCCACAGCCAAATAATTGATGAAGGTGTTCAATAGCACAGGATCAAGCACCAACCCCTGTGGGACACCACTGGCCACTTCCCAACAGGACAGCACAGATCATTTTATTAGAACTATCTGTGTCCTACCCCACATCCAGTTTCCTACCCACCTGTCTTTCTTGCAATTTATCCCACAGTCTTCCAATTTTCTCGTGAGAACATCATGGGACATGGGATCAAAAGTTTTTTGGAAGTCAAGATACATAATGTAAACCTCCTCTCTCTTATCCAGGTTTGGAGTCACCTGATCATACAAGGAGATGAGGTTGATAGGACAATACCTGCTTGCAATGAAGCCTTACCCCACTCAAGTCAACGTGCCATGCACCAGCTCTCATATACAGGGGCATGCCCTCGGCCCAAAACCAGTGGCACAAATATGTGCATGCACATCTAGATGTGCCCATGGAGGGCAGGGCAACACTAACTATATGCTACAGGCTGAGAGAGGGGACAACAGAGAGATTCTAGTTGAACTGTTTGAGGCCTAATTTGGTTGTGTTTGCCAGATATTTAAGACTGGTAAGAAGAAACAGGAATCATTGGAAATGGGAAAGAAAGTCACAGCTCAGCTGTGGGAATGAAGCAGAAGCCAAAATGTATTTAATGTAGGGCCTCACCATGACTTGAAAAGGAATTGGCATGAAGGAGAACTGTGTGCCATGGGCACTACCATATATTTTGTTCATGTGGGCTTCACTAATCTATACTTCTGGTAGATTCACATTAATATATTTTCCCAATATGGTCCATTTGTTTAATAATCATGCTCAGTGTTGACTGCATTTAATCAGATTCACAGTTGATTTCCATTACCAAGCACATGCTGCTTTTGGCAGCAGCTTAAAGATGGATCTATCAATATGTCTAGCAATGTCTATCAATATGTTTAATGAAATTTCCTTGCATGTGAATATAATATCAGGGGCTTTTTTTCTCTATACTGATTAGCAGGGATCCTAGTTTTCTGTGATAAAAAAATCCCCAAATTTGTAGATATAAACCTCTCCCCCCCTCACAAATCCACATTTTCAGTGATTAAAATGAAGCATCTTGCCCCCAAAGCAGAAAAGAGAGAGTGGAGAAAGTGGAGTGGAGAGGAATTGTAGCTGACAGCCTACTCTCCCCTGCAGAAATATCTGCAACTTCTGTGAATGGATCTGTGACTCAAAGATTGGACTCTGAAGTCTCCTCAAGATCCATCAGTAAGTCATGGTAGAGATCATCCTCAAATAAAAGGATTGCCATCACTATCGGATTTACCTATGGCTGATCAGGATTCTATATATTAGTGGTGTTTCATTTTAATCATGGAAAAATGTGGATTTGGGGTTACTTTCTTTAGACTGAAAATTTGGAAAAGCCAGGATCTCTGGTTATATCTTATGGTTGTTTCAGGATTTACTTTGTCATTTTATGTTAGACAATAGATTTGTATAGGGTGGTTTGCATGGGTGTGATCCTTCCTCTGGGAGAGAGATGGACTTGATGACCTGTGAAGGTCCATTCCAACTCTACTTTTTTATGATTAGGGGCTTATTGAATTCATGGCAGAATTGGGCTGCACAGCAGCTCCTTTAATTTTTCAGGTTCCCCCACATCCCCACCCCACCCATCATTGATTGACTGAGGGGCCCTAGTATTCCTCCTGCTTGCTGCTGTCTGGCTGGGAACAAAAATAATGCCATATTTAAAAATGTAGTTTTTGCCTCCTTGCTGATCAGCAGGGATTCTGGGTTTGCTTGTTTGTTTTTTTCTGATAAAACCCCCCCACCAATTTTTGGTTTAAAAAAAGTGACTCAAAATCCACATTTTTCCATGATTAAAATGTAACACCACTATATATATTACTGGTGTTTCATTGTAATCATGGAAAATGTGGATTTTAAGTTACATTTTTAAACTAAAAATTGGGGATTTTTTTTTTTTAATCAGAGAAAACCAGGAACTCTGCTGATTAGGAGTGAGTGGTAGGTGTAAAGGGGAACCTGCAAGATTAAAAGAGTGCTGTACAACCCACTTCCACTGTGAATTCAGTAGGTCCCATTTATGATTTTATGAAGAACTGTTTAAAACTATATAGATTCATTAATGCAATATTTAAGCCATTGAGATCTACTCAGTAATTTTAATTTTACTAAAATTCTATGATAGATAGATGCATTTCTATCTATCTATCTATCTATCTATGTATCTATGTATCTATCTATCTATCTATCTATAAATGGAATATATATTTAGTTTGGTGTATAGTATGCTTGGACTCCACTCCAACTTTTTTCTATTTTGAGACGCAAGCAAAGCAATGATTATTACTGTTATGTGTCTGCAGGGATCCTGGTTTTCTCTGATTAAAAAAAAAAAATCCCCAATTTTGGTTAAAAAAAAGTAATCCCAAATTCACACATTCACATATATAGAGATAGATCTAGATATATCTCTATATCTCTATATAGCTATATGTATATACATATATAGAGATATAGATATAGATCTTACATACCACACAACCCCAAGTAAGACTTCAACCTTGTTTAGGGAAGGCAGAATGAGGAAAAATATATATATTTCCAGAATCACAGCTGAATGCTGTCCAGTTTCAGCAAAGACAGTGCCAGTAACATTTACCCTTTTCTTACTGCTCAGCCAAAACTGCTCAGTTTAACTTTGTTACAGTCATTGCTGAATTGGCAGCAAATTTTGGCTGCCAGGGTTAAATGTCTGATGTCTGACTGAGCAACAAGTGGAGGGTAATGCTGAAGACTGAATTCTTTCCCTGCTGGATGTCAGAGGGGAGCACAGCCTCCAGCTGCCATTCCAGAATTTCCATACCACTATTTCAGTGTGGAAATCAGCATGCTTTTAAGATATGCACCCCAATATTGGGTGGATATTTTGGGGGAGAAAGGGGAGAATGCATGGTATGCAAGTAGATATAGTAATCCATGAGAAAAGATTTAACAAAAATGATATTGATAGGAATAATTCTATTCATATATATATATATATATTTTTTTTTTTCTTATTACCTTGAACTTTGGAACTTATTTTTTAGAGGCTGGACTAATAGCTTTCCTTTAGCAACTTCCATTTAAATCAGAGAAATATATTATTCAGAGAGCATAAACATACATACAAACAGAGACAATCATCTATGAAATAATTATACCTTAGGATGTCATAAGAAAGAATAGTATGTTTTTTGTTGTTATAGTTTTAATACAAAACATAAAAGTTTGGATTTTGAGTTGGTATGGTTAATTTTGTTTGTTTATTTATTCATATTTTTAAACAACAGTTATTTTGATTTCACTTGTTTCCTTGTTAAATTTAGGCCCCATCTACACATCACACTTAAGGTATGATTAACCAGTTAATTACACCTTAAATTGACCCAGATACATGTTCAAACAATGAAAGGAATAATAAAACAAGGAATAAAACAAGAAAACAAAAAATGTGGAATAATTTGTGGTTTGTTCTTATCAAGCTATTCATTAAACATCATTGGACCTGGGCTGACCCCATCATGAGACTTATCAGCTGATGGGGCTATCAGTGGGGACAGAGTTCCACTTACTGCCCCAGCCTGGAGCCTCATGAGCTACAGGGGTCATGGCAGTAGGAGCTAGTGCAGGTGGAGCCTGGGATTGTAATCCTGGGCTCCTCCTGAACCAGCAATAAAGTGTGCTGAGTGCCACCATCACACCTCCTACCACAAACATAGCAAGAGGTGTAATTATGTAGGTCTCAAATAGATGATGTCACGACTTCGCCTCTATATCTAGAGGACCCACAGATATTGGTAGATTTGAAGTTCTGTTTTTCTTTTCTTTTGCAGTCCCATTTTTGTAGGCTGCTTCTATGATTATTCTGAGATGTAAATACCTTGCACTATTAATTTTATTACAGGTATTTTAAAGATTAATTATTCATTTTTTGGAACAATGCTAACATGAGGTTTTCATGTACAGGTTCAATATATTTAAAGCAAGGGAAAGAATATGATTTTTTTTTACTTCTTATCTTCTTACGTCTAATAGGTTTGCAAATGTATGCAAACACTCATTTTCGACTCACTACTCAACCAGGGGAAGTGACATCAGCAGTGTAACCGGGGTGGGGTGACCGGGGTGCTGGTCTTCTGAAAGAAATGCAAAAATAGTCATTGTCAGAGCTGGCATTGCCCCATGCTTTGCAACAGCCTTGCTGAGTTTCTGAGTGACATCATAGACTGTTCTGAAAAACTGAATTATAACAAATGGATAACTACTGCCAAGCCTTGCCTTGATTATAATCTTAAAACATTCACTTACTCTTACTGAAGAGTTGACAGACTTAGACAGGCCATTTACTCAAGTCAGTAGGAAAAGATGAATTTGCTTGATAGATAAATTGAAGCAGGATTTTTCTAAGCAAACTCCTGACTGCAACTTTTATGGTGTACAGCTTTAGTTTAAGAATTTGATTAATGTAGATAGCTAACTTGAGATTATTCTGAATTTGCTGTACTAAAATAGATGGTTATTCTAGAATGCTAGTGTCCTGACCCTAGTAGTGGTGAATACATCATTAATTGCTCCAGAAATCAGAGTGAAGAGAAGAACCAACAGAAGGGTTACACACATTCAATTTTGTGAATAAAGGTTGGTACAGCTCTCCTATGTACAGATTCAAAATAATAACATAAGTATTTTTAAAGGGACATTCCTTACCTCCTGTAATAGGAGATATTTTTTAACATTTGGACATATCATGCCAAATATTGTTTTCTGCTCTATCAGAAGGGTTCTACCAAGTACTTCTAGAAAAACAAAACACATATTTTTGCTTAACTGGTAGCCTCTTTGTGTAATCCTAAAACTGCCTAAGACTGTCACTCTTGTAAAATGTATTTGGCAAACACAATAAGGATTTTTACATACATAACATAGATACATAGAAAACATTTAACTCTAGGGAAGAGTAGAAAAGTATGACTAGATGCTTTGTCCATCTCATGAAATAGTTGCTGCATTAAAGCTAAACAAATGATAAGTTCAATTAACGAAAGTTTCACATAAGATGCACAGGAAGATGACAGAATAGTGTGAGGCCATCAGCATTGTATCAGGCCCAATGAACAAGAAAGTGGTCCTAAGATTTTCAACCACCTGAAAATATGAGATACATTTATTTATTATTTTGCAGTTACAAATGTTTGATTTGCAAATCAATTACATAAAGGAACTTACTTCACTGTGTGACTGCCATTTTTGCCATTTTGGAACAATCTCTGATCCTGTTTTCCATCCAGGGTGACTATGTACATGGCTACTGAGCATGCCCAATATTGTGGGCTCTGGCCAGACAGCTACATAGATCCATACTTGCTTACCTTGGTGACTGCAATGCCCCATCCCATGTTTAGCCCAATACTAAGGGTACTTTCACAAGAAGTACAGATTCTAGGTCCCTTAACCCAGAGGGATTTAAAGCTGTATTTCTTTGAGTTCCTAGCACAGTGTACTAACTAAGAGGCAGTGGGGAAATTTCTTTCCCATTGGAAGAAATGGGTAAGGTTAAAAGTTAGGGTTTTCATCCTTTCAGAGAAGCGGCCAACACTCTGAACCATGCACCATCAAAATGGCTCCATTCCACTGAGCTTCCCTTCTCTTGGTTACTCAGGGGACTAGCTACAATGGGGACTGGATAATTCCTAATATGGCAAAAGACAGATTGAATACAGTCACAGAGTTTTCCATTTTTTTGCTTGAGAAAATGCCAGGCAACAACCACAACAGATTAAGATAACTGAGTCCCAAAGCCACAACAGTATCAAAACAAATGGTCTTACAACCTCCTGACATCTGTAGTACCGATATTTCAAGGGAGACCCACAAATCCAAGTGACAGTGTAAGGCACCTTAAAGATCCATTAAACATTGTAAGCTTGCTTAGTAAGTTGATTGCATGTGTTGGGATTGTGTTGCTTTGTTGTTATAAATATACACAAATATTATATATTTTATAATACACATACACAGAAAAAAAATCTAGGGGAGGAGCTCTGTAGAAACCATATACTATTTTTCCAAAGTATTTTGGAAACTGTCACTTAATAAACAGGACCTCACTTTATGAATAATCAAGACTGATTATTAAACACCACATTTTACCTCCTTAATATTTGGACATCTTACAAAAGGTCACAGAGAAAGTCTGTGCTTGAGCTAGGAATTATGTCACGCTACTGCCCTAACCACCATGAACATACAGAATGAAAATCCTTTGTGATTCTGATCTCTGTTAAAGAAAAAGTTGCAGGAGGGGAGAAAAAACAACCCAGATAGATTCATAAAACTGGAATAGAACTTTTTGAGCTACAAATAAATGTCTTTTATTTTACTTCCTTGATAAGTTTGGCCAGAAAAAGTATGTAATTACTTTCTTCTCCCACAGGCAAACAATAGTAATAAGATGTGTAATATATTTTCATCTCATATATCATATTAGAAATCTAACAGGAAGGAAATGTGAAAGGCTAGTCATATTAGGTATGCATAGCCCATTAATTAGATAAAAGTGTAAGTCTGCTGTAGCTTTTTTTGCTGTTTGTGAAAGTCGTAAGAGCTTGTTGTACAGCACTAGGCTTTCTACATGTTACTTCAGTTCATTATACCCTAGTTTCCCTGGGTTGTCAGAATTAACCATATTATCAGAGCTGCTTAGACATAAGAAGAATCTGATTATCATTTTAACAGTTATTTTTTTCTTCTTCCAGTGTATAAGTTCAAGCACATAAACGCTTCCACAGAAAAAAAGTTCCAACATAATTTCTGCTTTAGACCTTCAGCGAATATTTCTGATTGACTAGAGCTTGAATCAATGAATCATAGGAACAATAAATAAATAAAATTAAAACATCAGATAATGTACAGAACATAAATAAAGGAATGCTTAGAGTGATACAAACTAATAAAATATAACTCATTTAAAATAAAAAATATACTTTTCCTTGGGGCACTGAACTAATTTACTGACTTTTGTCTAAGATTCATTTTAAACTTCCTGTTATTTAGAGACTTTCAAAAAGGATGACAAATATAACTTCTAATGATTCGCCTACTAGTATGACATTTCCTGAAACCCTGATATCTAATTGTGCATATTTTACTAGTACAATGTTATGTACTTGGTGGTGATGGTGGCAGTCCCTTAATACAAGGATGATAGACTTCCAATAGATAGGGAAGTCATCAGTGAATCCAGAGATGACTCAAGAGGGCAATCTGAGATTTGCATGTTCAACTGCAGATGTGGCATGCAGTTGCAGGGGGAAGGAATAGATCCTGGGGGTTCTGGGTCACAGCCTTTTCTCTTTGTCTCTCTCACCTGTTCACCTCCATAATGAAGTGAGTTTGTCCAAAATAGTCTATGCCTTCTTGTACACCGTGGTGTCATTGGGGATGATTCAATGCTCATGTCTTCTGGGTGCTGATGTTAATATCACATTTCTTCAGATGGGCCTTCAAGGTGTCCTTGAATCTCTTGTGCCCACCTCTAGAGTAGTAACCATTGGCAAATTGAGAGTATAGGACCTGTTTCAGGAGCTAGTTTACATGACATGTTCTGTCCAATGGAGCTGATGCTGCATAAACATGGCTTTGATGCTGGTGGTGTGTTCTTCTGTCCTTCCAGTTGATATGAGGGATCTTCCAAAGACATCACCAGGGTTCCTGGTTTTCTCTGATTTAAAAAAAAAAATCCCCAATTTTTGGATTAAAAAGTAACCTAAAATCCACATTTTCCTATAATTAAAAGAAAACACTGCTATGTATATCTATTAGGTATATCTATTAGTGGTGTTTCATAGTTTCATAGTTGTTAGGGGCTACAAGGGACCTTACAGATCATTGGATCCAGCCCCTCTGCACTTGGGCAGGAAAGACATATGACCCCAGCAAGATGGGCATCAAGACTTTTTTTTAAGATTGCCAGGGTGGATGGCTGTACCACTTCTGTGGGGAGCCTATTCCAAACTCTTGGCACACAACTTGTAAAGAAGTTTTTTCTTATGTCTATCCTGAAGCGATCTTCAATCAGTTTGTGCCCCTTATTTCTTGTCCTCCCCTGGGGGGCCTTAGTGAATAGATGCACACTCAACCCCTGATGTATGTCCCTGATATATTTATAGGCTGCCACCAAGTCCCTTCTGAGTCTTCTTTTCTCCAGGCTGAACAGTCCCAAATCTTTCAGCCTTTCCTCATGTGACTTGGGCTCTAGGCATCTAATCATGAGTGTGGCCCTACTTTGGACTCTCTTGACCATACAAAACTGGACGCAGTACTCCAGCTGCAGCCTCACCAAGGATGAGTAGGGTGGCAGGATGACATCCTTTGCCTTGCTCAAGATGCCTCAGTGGATGCATGCCAGTGTTTGATTAGCTCTGCCAGCTATGGCATTGCATTGGTGGCTCATGTTCATTTTGTTGTCAGTCATGACACCCAGGTTTCATTCAGTTCTTGTGCTGGCAAGCATAGCACTGCCAATCCTGTAAGTATTGTGGATTATAGCTTCCGAGATGGAGCACTTTACATTTCTCTGTATTAAATGGCATCAGATTGAGGTCTGCCTGCCAAGGTTGGCCTGTATTGTTAGCCTGTCTTCAAGTGTGACCATGCTTCCTCATAGTTTGGTATTGTCAGCAAACTTTGCTAGTTCACTTTTAATACCTGAATCCAAGTCATTAATGAATGTGTTGAAGAGCGCTGGTCCAAGTATTTAATCCTGAGGGATGCCACTGGTCACCTTCTGCCATGATGACTCGTTTCTGCCAATCAGTACCCTTCAGATCCTGCCATGGAGCCAGTTACCTAGCCAGCACACAATAAAGTAGTTGAGGCCACATTTTCCTAATTTAACCATGAGGACATTGTGGGCAACCAGATCAAAGGCCTTTTTGAAGTCTAAGTATATGACATGAACCTAATTTCCCCTGTCCAGGTGGTGAGTTACCTGATCATAGAAGGAAATGAGGTTGGTCTGGCACAACCTGCCTGTAATGAAGCCATGTTGGCTATCCTTCAGAATACTACCTTCAGCTAGCCTGTGTGAGATAGATTCTTTGATAACTTGCTCCAGGATTTTACCAGGGATTGAGGTCAAACCAATTGGCCCGTAATTTCCTGAGTCCTCCCTTCTCTCTTCCTTAAAGATACATATCACATTGGCCTTTTTTCCCATCTTCTGGGACATCTCCTGAGTGCCATGAGGATTCAAATAACTTTGCCATCAGTTGTGCTATGACATTGGCCAGTTCTTTTAGCACTGTCAGGTGTAGTTCATTTTGTCCCGCTGACTTGTAGATATTTAGCCTTTGTAGGTGTTCCCTCACAAGATCTATGCCAACTAAGGGAGGGTTTTCACCCCCACCATGATCTTCCTCAATCCTGTCTAGCAGGCTAACACCCTTGGACTAGTGGAATACTGATGTGAAGTACTCTATATACTAGTACATATAATATATGTTAAGTATTCTGTATATTAGTATATATAGTATATGTGAAGTATATCTATATATTAGTGGTGCCTCATTTTAACCATGAAAAAATGTGGATTTTGGGTTGCTTTTTTAAATCTAAAAATTGGGGATTTTTTATTTTTATTTTTTTAGTCAGAGAAAATCAGGATCCCTGATTGTCATCTATGTTTAGATTTTAGTGAAGAGTGATTACCCAGCTAAGGGAAATGCTAAACATTCTCTAAGGACTGCCCTCTAATTGTAATGGCTGGGTGGTTTGTGATAGTTTAGTAAAGTATCTTTTTTTTTGTGAAGTTGACAATGAGTCCAAGCATTTCATATGCCTTAAAGAAGCAGTTAAGGGTGACCTGGAGCTCCTCAATTGACTGGGAGAACACAAGACAATCATCAGTATACTAAAGATCAATAATGGAGGTCTTGGTTATCTTGGATTTGGAACATAACTGGTTGATGTTAAAAAAATTCCTGTCTATGCAATGCTTAATGCTGATGTCAGATGGAAGTCTATCAACAATGAGATACAGAATAGCTGCAATATAGAGGGGAAAAAGTGTTGGTGCAGTGATGCATCCTTGCTTGACATCAGTTCTAATAGTGAAGGAGTCTGTTTCCAAGTTGTTGCTTAGGAAGGTTGTTGTGAAGAAGTCTGATGATGGTAACAAATGTTGGTGGGCATGCAGATCTCATTATATCTCATCAAGATCATCCATGGGGCCTTTCTGTTGATTAAATCAAAGGCCTCAGGGCAATGAAGGTCATGTAAAGATCATTGTGTTGCTCATGGCACTTATCCTACAGCTGTCTAACAACAAAGATCATGCATTATGTACATCTGAATGGTTTGAAACCACATTGGGGCTCAGTGATGGGAGTGAGCCTGTTGAGGAGAATGCAAGCAAGGATCTTTCCAGCTATGGACAAGAGTTCTGTGTCATGGTAATTGTAACAATCTGAGCTATCTTCTTTTTTGAATGTGGTTATGATCCTGGCATCTCCAATTCACCAGGAAACTGTTTATGTTTCCAGATTTTCAGAATAATGGTATATAGATGTGTAAGTTTCCACTGTGCTTATAAATTTCAGCTAGCATTTCATTAGGACCACATGCTTTCTTGTTCTTTATCTGGCTAATGGCTTTCAATGCTTCTTGATAAATTGATGGATCTTCAAGGTAAAGTTTAATGGGACTTGGTGCAATGGCCTTGATAGTATTAACTTCCATGTTAGAATTTCAGTTTAGAAGTTCTTGAAACTGTTTCTTCTGCCATGTTGATGGTGGAGCTGTCTTTAAAGAGTGTTGTTCTAGCCTTGGATATCAGAGGGATGGCTCCTTGTGTCCTTAATCTATTAAGGTGCAAATCTACCCTGTCTTCTACCTGACTTCAGATTAATAAAACTAATACCTCTTTTACAGCTAGTCATGAATTCTATTATATGAGGAAAAATAAGACTGGACAGTATCTTTCACTAATATATTCTTGCTATGTAGTTCTACACATAAACAAACCAAGTTCTATCTTGAACCCCATTAGGATTGTTCCTGCTACTCCTATATGAAAGTTTTTCTAGTAACTAGTCTTCTAATAGTTATACGTCTTCTTTAGAAGCCTACATTTTGTGCCAATATTGCCCTTACCTTTAATAATGATCTACATTCCTGGTATTCACTCTACAATGTATTTATAGAGCAACTGAATTATTAACAGCCTGCTAGTTCTTATGCCTTAGCTGATCTGCAGGGATCCTGGTTTTCTCTGATAAAAAAAACAAACAAAACCCAATTTTCAGATTAAAAAAGTAAGCCAAAATCCACATTTTTCTGTGATTAAAATTAAACATGGAAAAATGTGGATTTTGGGTTGCTTTTTTAAATCCAACAAATGTTGGGTTTTTGTTTTGTTTTGTTTTGTTTTGTTTTTCATCAGAGAAAATCAGAATCCCTGCTGATCATAGTGATACAAAAGGGATTTGTGGACTTCATATACTTACTTCTTTGACCATCAGCATCATAGGTAGACATTAAATACAGAGATCCTTACGAGCAAAACACTTGCAGTTTAACCTACCAGTACTCTTATTAATTGTATGGATGAATTTTGAACTTGGATTTCTAAGAGATATCATAGTCCATTCTTTTGGTGTCTTCACTGGATGGTGGTGATATATCCCTTCAGATTACTGTCTTGGCCACATCTTCCTTATCAGCACTAATAAATGATGAAACAGTTAAAACTATGCTCAAATATAATATTTTTTACTAATTATTTGACAGGAGATATCTGACTACAAATTATAGACATGGTGCATAATTTAGTGAATAATATATTGCTCAGGAAGCTTGTTTAAATTTTGGATCCATCACTGTCCTACTCTGCAATTTTAAACAAGTCATTTCACCATTTAACTTCATTTTTTTATTGCATTATTTAGGTGTCTTGACAATTTAGATTTTAATTCTATGGAGCTGTTTCTCATTATGTCTTTGGTGATGTGGAACTTTGAATTTGGTGGTTGCTCTATATGGTACCATTGAATAAATTAAATAATTTTAATAAAAAGAGTTAATTAATGCCAAAGTTACCATGCCAAGATCAGATATAATGAATCTAGGAGACTTCTACAAATTACAGATCCAATGTAGTGACAAAAATAAATCAGCAAAGGCGATTTTAATGGAAACACAGAAAGCATTTTACCAATGCTTGTAGGGATTACACATGTTTAGAAACAGTATTAATATTTCAAAATCTCAGGAGAAACATAAAATGATATCATGCAGAAATAAAATAGCTTAGGTCTCCCACTACCCACAAAGAACATTATGGTCCTCTTTCACTTTGTAAGAGGGCGCCAGTTTCAGGCCCTATTATGGTCCATGCTGGCCTGCTGCACCAGAGCCCTCAGAGAAACTCACCTCCGGGTCCAGGGATTGTGATGCAGCTGACAGAGACCTTCTCCTCTGCTAGAGGTACAGGCAGGGTGTAGGTGAATTGGAACCCCGTGAAGAAAGAGCTTGCCCTCAAGTCCTGCCACTGACTGTGACATTTCATCTTCCTTCTTTTTTCTTTTTTTCTCTAAACATCAAGGTGTGGTAGGTGAGTAAGAAGTTAGACTCCAAAGTGGAAGAGTAAATGAGTGAGAGAGATGTCTCCAGGACACTTACTCTTACCCTCTTTATATACCTTACCAGCTTTTGCTACTTACAGTTTGCAATCCTATTCCATGTGTACTGTGGAAACAAGCAACCAAATGGCCTGCATAGTAGGCTGTGCTGGCTGTATACACATATCTGGGTAGCCAGGTAACAGCTCAAAAGCAGGACAAAAAAATAAGCAAAATATAGCTCAAAAGCAGGACAACCTTTAAATCCTTACTGGTATTACCTGATATTCAGCCCATCTGACTGAACCACATACACTCTAGCTTATGCAGTTTCTTGTGTCCTGACATATCTCCTTTTCTTTCCTGACCAGGGAGCTAGGTTCAAGAGGAGTTTTGGAAATATTTAACCTGTAGTCAGGCAGTTAGAACAATGTATCAGAAAATCCAAAAGATATAGGTCCAAAGCTTACTTGAGTGACGGGGTTCTAGAAGCTGGGTTTTCCACTTCTGGGTGAGTCTCACTTATTACATTAAATTTTGGGACCCTTGCACATCTGTTATTTACTACTTTTTGTCTGGGTGCAATTTTCAGATGTATGCTCTTCTAGTGCATCCATACTGTATGTGGGGTACGAATGCAAACTGTGTGTAAATGACACCCCTCGCCCCATTAAAAATTCTGTTTAAGCACACAATGTGAAATAAGATTCTTTCCTATCTTGGATTCCTAGTATCATTTCAGATACTAGGAAATAATGGCAATTGCCAATATTTTATAAGACAGTACAGTAAGAATTAGTCTTATGTTCTTTCTGGGTGACCACAGTGGAACCAGCTGTGGGTCAAAATGAAGTTCAATCATTTTGTAACTTCAGACCATAGAAAAATGCACTTCAGTATACCTTCTCACGTTTGCAGGAAGATAATGCCTTCTCCTCTTTCCATTGGAACTGCAGCAGAAATACAATGCCCATCCTAAAATGATGATGAAGCCCAGGTTGTCTGAGGACATGATAAGAGTCAATGGATTGACAAAGTAATCCAAGTAAACAGCTGCAAGTATGCTACTTTGAATGTATAAAGGGAAGGCCAATGGAACAATTCTGCATTGCAAGAATACCTTAGAATGTAAAGTGAAATCTCACCAGGTTCACAAGGAGAAGGGCAAAAACAAATAACAATTGAAAATATGAAAAACTAAAATAATCTCTTATGTGGCACCATTAAAAGAAATTACTGAAATAAGTAATAATAAGAAATTATTCCTATATTTTTCAAAGCATAGGACATATAACCTGCATGATTCAAAAAGAGGAAACTGTCTTATTGCCCTCAAAGAAATAGGTAGCATAATGATATCTTCTTATTGGTGCTAATTACATAAATAAAATAAGAAAATAAGAACAGACAGGAGAAAATATAATTTATCGCAAAGTAAAATGTGTTATTACTATGTACCTTATATTTACGAATAAAAATATTTTAGTAATTGTTAATGTCACTTTTCTTACCTGGAGTTATCTTTTTAATAGCAGAAAATGATATTCAATGAACTCCTCTTTCAGTACGGACTCAACTGACAGAGTTGAGTCAGTACTGACTCAACTCTGTCAGTACTGAGGACAGGACAGGATAGTGCAACTGACTCAACTTGTTCAGTTGCACTATCCTGCTGATGAATATCTATACATAATAAAGTACATGTGGAACATTTACCAGTGGGCTCTCACTATAGGTACTTTTTTTTTTCTTCTACAGAGGGATTGGTCTACTTCAAAACTTCGAAAATAATTGTAATTTTGTCATTTGCTGCAAATCATGCTTGATCCATATGACTCAGGTGACATTCTTGATTGAATAATTATTTTTAGTATGTACCTGGACCAATAAAGTCTATTTGAGTTTTGCCATTGATTTCAACAGAAGTGATGCTGGGCACATTGCACTGACCCCTTCCTTTGATGCCATACTTGGCTGAGTCATCTGTCAATAGATGATAGCATTTGCAAACAAAACTAAGGGAGTTAACATTCCCTTTTCAGATCTAGAAGATTGACAGATGTTCATTGTTATGATCTTGAGAGATGGTGAGCACTTAAAGCACCAAATGTCTTCAAGGATAGGTGAGGATGCTTAGCATTTCTCAGGAGTAAGTCATGACTTCACAGGAGATTAGGTCTTACATTTAAAAGTTTGGGTTTTTTTTCTTATAATAGTGTGCTATTCATAAGGCTTTCATGGTATTAACTTGATACTAATAATATCTCTAAATTGCCTTGGACAAAATTGCTTAGTGTAATACACAAATACAAGAATATAGACAAAATAGTTAAGGTCAAACATACCTTGACATCTTACTATCAGGGATGATGTTAAACTTGGCAAAAAGTATTTATGATTTGTGATTCTGTCATTTAAAAGAGAGAAGAAAAAAAAGCTCCTTTTAATGGATATTTTTTTCCTAGCGGCTGCTCCCCTCACACTGCCAAAAATCAAAAGTAAAACCAAATCTCTGATTTAAAGTAGATAACTGCTAGAAATGCTAATGCAAAGCTGTAATTAGGAATACCATGATTGCTTTATTTTGTATTTAGAAAAATGGTAAGCTATTTCATAATGCACTTTGTGTGTGTGTGTATAAAGTAGGTATCTTAAGAAAAATATAATCTAACTAGAAATGTTTATAAAGCATTGATCATTATCATACATTTGCCTAATTAATGGAAATGTATGCATTTCATTGAGATTTTAATGAAGTGCAGTAAAGATTTTGATCATGGCTGGAAATCAGCAAAACATATCACCATATATATATTTAAAAAGATGTAAATATAAAGCAATTCTGTAGGCACTAGACTAAGAAAAAATCATGTTCTGTTTTGATATAATTATTCTGCCCTTTGTGTATTTTTTATAAAGATTAGAATCAACATTATTAATATGAGAAAAATGTGCACTCCAGAGTGGTCCCACTGCATACGCTGGTATCTTAAAATGTCAAACTAGCACTGTATGTCTAAATAAAAAATTACTAAAGAACAACATTCTGTGCTTGTTAATCAGCAGCAGAAATATATACAGTTCTATTGGGAAACAATTTCAGTTTTCCAGACAAGTAAATGACATAAAACCTGTGTCTATCTCTCTTCCCCAGATTAAGACTGTATCTTCAAGGAATTATAAATTTATCATTACATGGGGTGAGATGCAAAGAAAACCTTTTAAGAGCAGATTTTGAAAGACCTGTGAACAAAACTGCAGTGCTTGGAAAACTGTCATTTTTATACGTACTGTTTTACACAAAAGTGAAAAAAAGATTCTGAGATTAAATTACACACACACACACACACACACACAATATGAGCTCATTCCATTTAGTTTCTGGAGATATTTTAGAACCTGGAATATACAAAATTCAAATAGCTTAACCACTTCAGGAATGGAAAAACCTTGGGGAAATTTTGTATCAGATTCTCAAGTCTCATTATGACTACTTGAAACCACTCAAGTGGTTTAAAAGAACCATAATGCACCTAAAAATCACCAGCAGAAAATTCCTCTGGCATAAAGCAACCTCCTCCTGGCACCTTGTTGCTTCAGGGCATTGAATTCTCTTTGCCTCTCCTAACCAAGAACATCACGGGGCAAAGGGAGACTTGTTGGACTTCAGTTGGACTAATCTTCCACTAGTATATAGCAAATAGAAAGCTAGTTAGTTAGCTAGTTAGTTTAATGTCAGGCAGAAGACAGGAGAGAGAGTCACATTAAAGACCAACTGAAAGCAGAGGTGTATAAGTTTTCATGAGTCACAATTCACTTCTTTGCATCCTAGTGAACTGTTGATCCTAGTGAGATTTTGATGCATCCTGTGGCCAGGGTCGGCCTGTCCTATCCTGCAGAACCTGTGGCTGCAGGGAGCCCTGCAGCCAAGGGTCTCCACAGAACTGGGCAGAGATGCCATGGCCCCTCCTGCATTTGGCAGTGGCTGCCGCATTTGCAGTGTAGCCTGCCCACCTGCCCGGCTGTTTGGATGTTTGTTCCAGCTGGAAATTCCAGCTGCCACCCCTCTCCCCATGTCCCATGTGCCAGGATTTTCAGTTACCAGCATAAGTGTGCCATGGGATGGGAAAGAGGGCCCTGCACAGGCTGATTTGCCCTGGGCTCCTCACCCTGCTATGGTCGTCACTGCTAATGTATCAGGGGCCCCCAAAACTATATCTTACGAGGGGCCAAAAAATTTGGTAGCTAGCCCCACCTGTGGCCCAGTAACACTTTTGATTTGTTCCAGGATTCTCAAAGAGTGGCCTGCTGCCCAGGGTTGCCCTTTTAAAATGGCCCTTCAGGGATTGAACTAAATCTCTGACTTAAGAGTGTTGTTACACTTAATAGTTTCCAAAAATCACTGTTTTGGAACCAGTTTTCAATTGTCATGGCTCAGAGGTATCCACAAGTATGATGTCTTAACATTCCAGGTAAAATATGAGAAAAATGTGCACTCTAGAGTATTCACATCATCATGAATGATGCATGCACCCGGTGGCTGGGGCGGGGCACAATGGTAGTGGGAGCACAGCGGTGATAAGCGGGAGCTCCCACAGACACTGATGGCACTGTTGGCGGCGGGGGGGTGGGGTGGTGAGCACTGATTAGAGGTCGGCAACCACCCACAGATGCTGCTGGCAGTCTCAGAAGCAGCCAGCAGCAATTGGGAACACCTGCAGATGCTGCCAGCAGTGTCGGTGGCAGGGTGACAAGCGACGACCACCTGCAGGCACTGTTGACAGTGTCAGTGGTGCCTTTTTGTAGGGGGTGCACCACCATGCGCAGGGGGTGCACGTGCACCCATGTGCCCCACCTACACATCACCCCTGCACATCTTCTAGGGCCCCAACACCAAAGAGTGAACACATAGTTCAGCATGCCTCACATTTGGTGAGTAGGGGAAAATGCCTGAATTCATGTTTTTGTGGTCCCAGTGCATGGGTGACATGTGGCTGGGGGAATTTTCTCTTTTCTGCTTTCCTAAACATGAGCTCAGTGAAGTTCTATAGCTTGCATTTGACCACATTCTGCAATGTGCTTAGCTGTCCTGGGGTGCCTGAGTGGGGAGAGGGAGAAATGATTGTACCCATATTTTTGAGTTTGCAGGAGGCAGGGGAGCATGATGAAGGCCCCTGTGAGATTGTTAAAAATAAAGCTTTTATCAAACAGTCTAAAAAAGTGCCAACACAATGTACAAAAAATGGTCAGTAGAGTGGTCAACTGCAGCCATGGAGATAGTGTTCGGGTGGGGAGGGGAGGTTGGTAATCTGGATGCAGTCAGGGATGCCGGAAAGACTAACCAGACTTGAGTTATGGAACACTTTGAGTCCACATGTAACACAAAGCCACCTCCTGGTACAGTAATTCAAAGGAGTACCTAATTTTCCGGATACAGTTTTCAACTCTTCCAGGTAACTTTAAACTGTTTGAATAGGTTTCAGGTTTCGACCACATTTAAATCAGCGTATCTGCAAATGTGTCCATACTCTTAGAGCTTCCTTCCAGAAGTTGTAAGACTGGAACAAGGATTGGTCTCCAAATCAGGACATGGAGCTGTCTTCTTGATTTATACCTCTCCATTTCCATACTTTGCTATGGTGCAGTTTTCCTATACTGGCACATGGGAGAATCTGTCCCATTTACTTCTGGGGGAAATTTTACTTATTTTCCCCCCTTTCCTATTTTTAACAAACTATATTTTCATTTTTCTTTATAAAACAAGTGTATGTGGTAATTTATTCACACAACAGATAGAAAAGTTGCAGCCTCTGGTTATATTTGAACATTCAATGACATACTACATCTGGGGCTTTGCTTTTAAATTGCATACGTCTAATAAAGTTGTGTTATGAACAGCCCCATTTTTAATTTGTATTACAAAACAACTGCACAGAGATGATTTTTTTCTGAGTATCCTTGTCTCACTCCATGCAGTAGGCTGTCTCTTTTTGATGACATTACTGTCTGCCCAAGCCTCATCTCCACTTCTCTTTGCAGTGGAATTCCACAATCCAGTTTCTCTAACTGGGTCTCTGGGTTACATTTTCCTGTTCACCAAATATATTTCCAGCGGGCAAAATACCTGTGACCATTCTTCTTAGGGAACCTCTGGGGAGTAACAAAATATAATGACACATAACTGACTTTTTCAAAACAAGGTACATTAGTATGTTTCATCCACTTTCCCCTACCCCCAACAAAAAGGTATAGCACTCAGAGAAATGGATTTAAAACAACAATGGTCCCCTTGGTAGACATGATTTAGCCCTACTGTCCCCCATTCAGTTGCTGAGGTTGTAAATACAATTTTGCTGTATAATATGAGGGAGGTGAATGTATTATATACAGTGTGTTCCCTCATAGTCGAAGGATTAAGAAAACGTCTTGTAAATATGTAGCATGCCCTTTAAGTGGAATAGTGTTATGGTGACAATACACTGTTGCTAAGGGATGTGTTATAACCAGGGATTCTGGTTTTCTCTGATTTAAAAAAAAAAAATCCCCAATTTTTGGATTAAAAGAAGTAACCCAAAACCCACATTTTTCCATGATTAAAAATAAATACCATTATATCTATATATTAGTGGTGTTTCATTTTACTAACGGAAAAATGTGGATTTGGAGTTACTTTTTTAAATCTGCAAACTGGAGACTTTAAAAAATCAGATAAAATCAGATAAAACCAGGATCTCAGCAATCTGAGAGGTATACCAAATATTGGTACCATGCTTTCTCTGCCACTCCTACCTTTAAAAGATCATAGCCAGATTTGCCTGGATGGACTTTCCAAACTGCATTAATATCCTGAGCTCAGTTTTTCACGGTTCAGAGTACATCAACCATAGGAGCCAATTCTTGGTTGTATTGCAGGTATTGTGAACCACCAGAAAATGTTCACTTGTGTAACCACTGGATAGCCTAGTAAGGTCCAGGATACCAAAGTCTTCATGAACTCTTCCCTAATGCCTCTCAGCATGTTTCACTGTCAGCACAGACCTAGGGGTAGGGGGATGGCAATCTGCTTTTTGGGGACCTGGATAAGCCATTTCTCCTGGGGTTCATGTAGCCTTACACAGGACATTTGTATGCTAGGCAGGAGTTCTTCAACTATTTGTTAAGCAGCTGCTGGGTAACCATGTGTGCAATTTGGGCACTTAAAGGCATTCTGGAGGGCACTGGGTATGTGTCTGGATGCTAGAGAGGTACTGATCTCTGTCTTAGATGATAAACTTGCACAACATGTGGAACAGCTGGAAAAGACATCCGTTAGACCTAGGAACTGGAGGCCAAGTGTAGTCTATGGCCGATTTTTCAAGCAACCCATGTCTTCTGAAAGATATGTTAAACCCAGAGGCTTTGGGGAAACCTGATTTCTGCTGCTGCTTTTGCAAAAGCAGTAACCTTCAAGCAACACTTTTAAACTACGAAAACATTATAAAATATCTATATGGTAACAGCAGAGCTAAAGTCAGAATTATATATAAACTAAAACCAACAGGATATGTCTGGACTAAATACAATGTGGAGGGAGAGAAAGCATATATGCATAGTTCAGCTTGATCACTATTATGTGTAGACTAATGCAAAATAGAATAAGTTAAGGTCATGATAGGGATCGTGTGGAGGCCTAGGCTGGCAACCAAAGAAAGAAATAGCGATATTTGAAATAGACCAAGTCTAGACTGCCCACAATGGGAAGATTTTTGTTTAGCATAATTAATGACTAACACCCTTGAATGCCGCCTTTTGATCTGAAAATAACCCTCATATGATTGCTACAGCCTTGTTGACTTGATTACTATGCATAAAGACTGATGGGCAAGAGGAGAAAAGTGGAAATAAAAAGAGACTACCACAAGATATGAGAACAATGAGCATGGTCAAGAATAAACAAGTAAAATAAAGATAATATTTAATTGGATGACAGAAAACAAAGGAACTGAAAGGTATAAAGGAAAGGTTATGTAAAAAGCAACTTGGGTATACAACACTGTGTAAGTGTGCAAAAGCCCTTTTGCCTCACAGCTTAGCCTGGACAGTGACATTACCAAGCAAAGACTGCTCACCCTATATAGAAGGTGATGTATATATATATATGCACCATCTGATGATGATGATGATATATGTATCATCTTACTTTGTTGTGTTAATCTGTCAATAAATCAATGTATCTGATATGATTCATTGATTTATACAGTCATAGATATTAAGGCTGGAAGGGACCTTAGAAGGTCATCAGATCTAGCCCCCTGCACCAGTCAGGAAAAACAACTGGGGATAAGTGATCCCAGTAAGGTGACTGTCCAGTCTCCTTTTGAAGATTTCCAGGGTAGGCGATTGCACCACCTCTGGAGGGAGTTTATTCCACAGTCTGGGCACACCAGCTGTGAAGAAGTTTTTCCTAATGTTGAGCCTGAAATGGTCTTCCAGCAGTTTGTGCCCATTACTCCTGATTTTCTGCAAGCTGTTCACCAAAACCTTGATGTACACCACTGATGTAGCAGTAAGCTGCCACCAAGTCCCCTCTCAGCTTCCTCTTTTCCAAGCTCAAGAATCCCATGTCCCTCAGCCTTTCCTCATATGGCTTTCCATACAAGTCTCTGATCATGCAGGTAGCCCTTCTCTGGACTTTCTCAAGCTTTACCACATCCTTGTTAAAGTGCAGAACCCAGAACTGGACACAGTACTCCAGCTGGGATTGTACCAATGCTGAGTAGCATGAACAGTGTATGCCCTCAGTGGCTGAGGGTGCACAGGCATGGCTGCGCTGGTGGTGATGGGAGCACGGTGGCAGTGGCAGACACCCAGCAGCAGTGAGCAAGGAGCCGGCAGGGGGAGTGGCAAGTGCTGACTTTGAGTCAGTGAACACTCACAGGCACCACTGACAGTGTCAGCAGCTCCTTTTTACACGGGCTGCACTGCCATGTGCAGGAGGTGCACGTGCACCTGCATGCACCCCCTAATCATTGTCCCTGCTGAGTAGAGCAGAAGAATCACTTCCTTGGTTTTGCTGAAGATGCATTGATTGATGCTTGCCAGAGTATTATTATCCCTGCTGGCTACAGCATCACACCACTGACTCATTCATACTGTGGTCTATTATTAACCCCAGTTCCCTTTCATTCCTGGTGCTGGTGAGTTTGGTGCCACCAAGGCTGTACGTGTGTAGGGGATTGTTTGTCCCCAGGTGGACCACGTTACATTTCTCAATGTTGAACTTCATTTGGTTCCAATCCACTCAACTTGCTAGTCTGTCTAGATCCACTTGTATCTGCAGCCTATCTTGAAGTGTGACCACGCTTCCCCATAACTTGGTGTCATCTGGGAACTTTGCCAGTGAGCTCTTCACCCCCACATCCAAAACACTGATGAAGATGTTGAATAGCACTGGACTGAGCATGGACCCCTGTGGGACACAGCTGGCCACTTCTCACCAGGATGACAGATCCATTCATTAGGACTCTCTGGATCCTACCCAGCAGCCACACAGTTAAGCCCACAATCCTTTAGTTTTCTCATGAGAACATCATGGGATACCAGATCAAAGGCTTTTTGGAAGTCAGGGTATACAATCTCGACCTCCTCTTTCTTATCCAGGTGGTGAGATACCTGATTATAAAAAGAGATGAGGTTGGTAAGACATGACCTGCCCATGACAAAGACATGCTGGCTGTTGTTCAGAATTCTACCTTCTGCAAGCCTATCACACGTGGATATACCTGCTCCCCCCACAGATTGCACCTGCCTCCACCACCCTACCCATGGTTCATGCCTGCCCCCCACCTCACCCCACCCCACCTTTTGGCTGTGCCAGCTCCCCCTACCCCTTGTGGGTCATGCCTGCCTGCCCTCCCCCACTGCAATGGAGCTCATGCCTGTCCCTATTACCCCACCCACAGGCCACACCTGCCCCCACTCCATCCATGGCTCATGCCAGGTCTTCATTACACCATCTGTGGGTTGCACCTGCTCCCCACCCCACCCATAGGTCATGCCTGCCTCCTCCCCTCACCTGTGGGTCATGTCTGCATCCACACCACTCATGGCTTATGCCTGCCCCCCACACCACCAATGGGTCACCCCTGCTCTCTGTCTCTCCAGCTTGCTGCATCCCCAATCCCTCAGCTAGCCCAACCCATCCTGACTTGCCTGATAGGCTTGCGAGTTAGGCTCAGAAGCGGCGAGAGACGCGCGGGTGAAAGCTTGCTGCGCCCCCGCTCCCCCGAAGCCCCCCAGAAGCCCCCCAAAACCCTCCAGCAGCCGCGGAGCTCCCCGCCGACCCCCAGCACAGCCGGGGGAAGCGGGGCCCGTGGAGAGAGGGGGCGAAACCCTTAAGGGGTGTGT
>NW_005843399.1:96477-99735 GCF_000455745.1 Alligator sinensis | reverse complement strand
CTGGCTTGCATCCATAGATGCTTCTCAAGCAAATCCCGGGACGTCATTCTCCCCCTGTACTCGGCCTTAGTGAGGCTGCAGCTGGAGTACTGTGTCCAGTTTTGGGCTCCACAATTCAAAAAGGATGTGGAGAAGCTTGAGAGAGTCCAGAGAAGAGCCATGCGCATGATCAGAGGTCAGGGAAGCAGACCCTACGATGACAGGCTGAGAGCCCTGGGGCTCTTTAGCCTGAAAAAGCGCAGGCTCAGGGGTGATCTGATGGCCACCTACAAGTTTATCAGGGGTGACCACCAGCATCTGGGCGAATGTTTGTTCACCAGAGCACTAAAAGGGATGACGAGGTCGAATGGTCACAAACTACTTCAAGATTGTTTCAGGCTGGACATAAGGAAGAATTTCTTTACTGTCCGAGCCCCCAAGGTCTGGAACAGCCTGCCACCGGAGGTGGTTGAAGCGCCTTCATTGAACACCTTCAAGATGAAACTGGATGCTTATCTTGCTGGGATCCTATGACCCGAGCTGATTTCCTGCCCTTTGGACGGGGGGCTGGACTCAATGATCTTCCAAGGTCCCTTCCAGCCCTGATGTCTATGAAATCTATGAAAACTATGAAATCTATGAAACCTCCCTCTTACTTCCCTAAATGTTTGTACTTAGCCCTGCATTTCAGATGTGATACAAAATGCTCTGCACATGGTATCATGCCCCAGAAAACAAACCTCTTGACCACCAGAACTGTCAAGGCATTCTTATGAGACAGTCCCTGTTGAACTACTTCCAGTGGTGATGGCCCATGGAGTGGAAGGAGGACACAACTATTTAAGGTAAAAACAAATTAATAGAATAATATGATTTTCAAAAGGTTGTATTCTCTGTGTACAATGTAGTACAAAACCAAGTAATCTTCTTTGTCCCTGATATACATATTGCTAACTATTAATGGTAGAATTGACAAACAAACCATGTAGCATTCCAAATGTCTTTAAAACTTTTGAAAAAGTATGAGTCCAGATGACATACAGCAATGAAGTGCAAAAAATTGCTTGAACTATATGAAAAATTGCTCTGGAGGAAATGGGAATGATTTTGCAGCTTTTCAAAGTTTAATGCTTCACTTTTTCTCCTTGTACCCTTCACTAGAAAGTTGTAGGGGTTGGTTGCTCTATCAGTATTCCACAATGCTCAGCTTCCTGCCAACTCTCCCCTTTCCTCACCATCCCTGAAATAGTCTGTCTGTGACTTGCTTCCACCACCATATACATGAGATCACAAGCCCTTTGGTCTATGTCACCTCACCTTTGAAAGCTGACCCAAAGGCATGTTGCTTTAGTCATGTTCTGGATCAACACCCAAGTAACCTTGATTCTTTAGTGTGGCACTCTTGATTGCCTAAAACAAGTTACGCTAGCCACACTCAAAATATGTCTAAGTCTACAAAGCTCTCTGCCAACTGGGTGCAGGCAGAGGTTATAGACTTTCTCCCCACCTTCTCCACCTTCTCAAGAAGAACACCCAGGGTCCCTCTATGATATCTAGTAGAAGAAAAACCCACAGCATCCTTATAGGCTTGGCAGTGCTATGTTGGCTAGCACTATACAAGAAAGAGACTTGGGGGTCATCATTGACCACAAGATGAACATGAGCCTGCAATGAGATGCAGCGGCTAGTAAAGCGACCAAAACGCTGGCTTGCATCCATAGATGCTTCTCAAGCAAATCCCGGGACGTCATTCTCCCCTTCTACTCGGCCTTAGTGAGGCTGCAGCTGGAGTACTGCGTCCAGTTTTGGGCTCCACAATTCAAAAAGGAGGTGGAGAAGCTTAAGAGAGTCCAGAGAAGAGCCATGCACATGATCAGAGGTCAGGGAAGCAGAACCTACGAAGACAGGCTGAGAGCCCTGGGGCTCTTTAGCCTGGAAAAGCGGAGGCTCAGGGGTGACCTGATGGCCACCTATAAGTTTATCAGGGGTGACCACCAGTATCTGGAGGAACATTTGTTCACCAGAGTGCCCCAAGGGATGACGACTAGGTCGAATGGTCATAAACTACTACAAAACCGTTTCAGGCTGGACATAAGGAAGAATTTCTTTACTGTCCGAGCCCCCAAGGTCTGGAACAACCTGCCACCGGAGGTGGTTCAAGCACCTACATTGAACACCTTCAAGAGCAAACTGGATGCTCATCTTGCTGGGATCCTATGATCCCTGCTGACTTCCTGCCCTTTGGGCAGGGGGCTGGACTCGATGATCTTCCGAGGTCCCTTCCAGCCCTAATGTCTATGAAATCTATGCAATCTATGAAATCTAGTACAGTAGAGGAATTGAAAAATATTTGGAGTAGTTCTCAGATGGTGAAGGAACAAATACAATTCCCAACACTTTCATGACTTTTATTGCATGCTTCCCCTGTGGAATTTAGATCCTCAGACTTGTACATAGGTACAAGAAGCCCTGATCACCTGATGACGGACTACCATGCTCTGGGAGGCATGCTGAGGAGATCAGTGCACAGGTGGTATTCTCTTCTGTCCTACCAGTGAGCGGACACAGAAGACAGGACAATGGAGTCTTTACCATGATGGCACGAGAACTGCATTAGAGAGACCAATTGGCAACTTCGACAATGGTGTCTCGAGGAAGGCTTCGGCTTCCTGGAAAACGACCCGCACATTACGACGAGGGACATGCTCAGCTGGGATCGGCTTCACCTGTCCCCCAAAGGTAAGCATGTGTTCTCTTCTAGGTTGGTGGATCTCCTCCAGGAGGCTTTAAATTAGGCTCGTCGGGGGGAGGGGGAAGCCGTGGACCACCAAACCATGTGGCACCCACAAGGCCAGCCCAGCCTGAAGAAGGAGAACATCGGGAACCTGCAATCCATGAGGCGGCCAGCAATACAGCACAGGTAAGCAATAAGCAATTAAGCAATAAGGGGCCCTTTGGGAATCGGAGCTGGGGGGCAAAAAAGCCACCAGTCACAGGGCTCAAGTGCCTATACATGAATTCTAGGAGCATGGGGAACAAGCAGGATGAACTAGCACTCCTGTTTGCAGAAAACACCTACAACTTAGTAGGGCTAACTGAAACCTGGTGGGATTCTTCACATGACTGAGCGGTACATATTGAGGGTTATAGGCTGTACAGAAAGGACAGGGTGGGGAAGAAAGGGGGAGGGGTTGCGCTCTATGTCAATGAGCAATATACTTCGACCCTCATCAAGACGGAATCGAAGGAGGAGAAAGTAGAAGGATTGTGGGTTAAGTT